>NW_010109995.1:850-2417 GCF_000699245.1 Pterocles gutturalis | reverse complement strand
GCTGCCCACCCTCAGACCCCCCCACGCCCGCGCACAAGCTGCCCCGGACCATTGCTCTGCACCAGCAGGGTTGCACAGGAAAAGAGCTTTTTTGGGATTGCCGATGGATTTCTCGTAGGGTTGCTCATCCATGCTGGGTATTCAGCCCTCTTGGCCAGGAGCCCTGTGCAAAATTGTTATTTTATAGTTTTCCTGAAAATCAGACGTGGGCAGGAGGAAAATGATGCTGCACCCCTGCAGCAGCCGGCGAGCGGGGTCGGTCCCCACTGCGGGAACAAGGGGTCCTGGGAGGCGGGCAAAGCTTCATCCAAGCAAAGAAGGGTGGAAGAGAGGTAATCAGATTTTCTGGGAGCATAATGCATTTCTGGAAGAGTTTCACAGAACAAGAGGATGTTGTCGTCGGGGTTCACGTGGTCCCCAGCAGCTGCAGCCTTGCTGCAATTTCTATTTTTTTTGCAATTAAATAGAAACATCAACGGACGCTTCAGAGGCCGCCCAGCAGCCTGGTTTGCTCCATGCCCAGAAATCCCTCCCAGGGTAAAATCAGCAATACCTGGCGCTGCGCAGAGCAGCCGGAGGTTGCACCGAGCGGGGCGGCGGCAGGATCCGGGGAGGGGGGTACCCGTGGACCCCCTTTTGCAGGACAGCGGAGCCAGCGATTGCTCCCAGCCTCCGTGGAGCGCAGCAGCACCTAACGATCCGCAGGGCGGGTGTTCTTCTTGTCCCGACAATAAGATGATGTCTGCAGCTTTATTTTTTCCACTTATGAGACAATCAGTTTTTGGGTGACAGCTCCGATTAAGGAAATGTCAAAGCCAGATCTGTGGGCACGGGATGTAACCAACAGAAGGCTAGACAAGCGATGGGCTTGTTTCAAGAGATGAAATCCTGGCCGTTCACTCGTGCAGCTCCGAAATCCAAGCCATTTTGATTTAGAAGCCTGATTTGGAACCAAAGGTTGAATTTTTCCTTCCTTATCCCAATAAATAGGAATTATTCAGCACAAGTAACCCAGCAGCACTGAGCAAGCATCACAGGACGGCGACTCCGAGGATGCCCTTTGCTGCGGGAGAGGTTTGTCCGCTGGGTATTCAGGGTCCCTGGGAGACCCATGCACCTCTAGAGATGTTCTACAACCAGAAACTGGGGCAGCAGGTTGTAAACCAGCATGAAACCAGCAGCCTTGATGGGATGCTGGTCCCAGCCCTGCCTTGGCGACCCCCACAAGTGACGGGGACCTCGGCAAGGTGGCAGGGCAGGGTGCTGGATCCACACTGTGCACCCCGACTGGTGACCCCAGGATGTGGCTTTCTGAAAGTTGGTGTGATTTTGGGGCATGTTTTGATGCTCTGCGTTGTCACAGCGCTGTCCCATGCCAGGCTGGGTCCGGCCGAGGTGCCAGGGGGACACATGGCACGCCAAACCGAGCCAGGAGGGGATTTTCTTCTCCCGGAGACATCCCAGCTCCCACCAGTGCCACCAGCACCATGCTGCAGCCCTCCCAGTCCCACCCACCCTACCACCACCACAGAAAAACCACCACCACCAAAGCAAAGCCACACTTGCA
>NW_010109995.1:0-835 GCF_000699245.1 Pterocles gutturalis | reverse complement strand
AGCCACGCTCGGGGGGACACCCCCAGCACCCCCGGAGAGGTGGCAGACCCCCAAAGCCGACGGCACGGCTGTCGAGCTCCCACGGGGCTGGGGACAGCAGGCAGGGGCGGGGGGGCTCCCCACCCACTGCACCCAATTATTTTTGCTCTCAAAAATAATTTCTGGTGGATGGAGGATGGCAGCAGGGGGGGTGGTGGGGACAGGGTTCACACGTCGGGAAAATAAGCACCCTGGGGTCTGCCTCTGAAATAACAAGATGAGGTTGCACCTTCTCCAGCACCAGGGGAGAGCTCATGTAAGCTGACCTCTGACGAGCTTGTCTGCCCTAATGGGCACACAGACATTTATAATTAAGCAGGGGAAGCCAGACGTCCCTCTCAGGTTCTGCCCTTGGGGAGAGGCTCACCCCAGAAGCTGATTCTCTAGACCACGAGGGACCCAGTGCCATTCAGAGCCTTGCCACCTCCCAGCTCCGAGTTATTTGCCCTGGGCAGCCCTGGGGTGACAATAAGCCATGACTTGTCTGTCTGCCTTCCCCCCCCCCCCCCCAGTTCTGGGGATTGATCAGATTATTTGCCTGAAATGTTTCCCCCTATGTTCACTCTGAAGCCTACTGAGGACGGAGCTGCAGCAATGGCAAACCTATGCCAAAAGTGCGAGGAGAGGTGGGAAGGGCAGCTGGTGGGAGCTTTGGGGAAGGGCTGTTGGACTCATATCAGACCCACATCGGACCCCTCTGACCACCAGACACGCAGCAAAGAGCAGGGGAGAGCACACAGGGGGCTGAGGGCAGACGCTGGACGTGGAAGCACGAGACGGCCGGGTGGGAGCGCGG
>NW_010109994.1:99136-102621 GCF_000699245.1 Pterocles gutturalis | reverse complement strand
TAAATAATAAAATATATTGATAAAAATAATTTATATAATTTTGTTAATCTAAATAAAATTAAATACAAATTTGGATGTAGTTCCCATTTGACACTTATTTCCCTCATTTCAGCCTGCCAAGAAGCTGATGCTGAATGTCATCCTGTTTATTAAATCCTTGAGAAAATGGTTCAGCTGATAGGAAAACAGTGATGGCATCAAAAGAAACTCATCCCACGAACAGTGAATTTGATTAGAGGTACGATGGGCCTTAAGATCTTGGTGACAGATGGGGTATGACTGAAATCTGGTATCTAAGGGAAGAATTTTGAATGCAGCTTCAGGCTTCAGTGTTTCAATTTTGCATGTCTAATTTGAGCTGTCTGGAAATTCATTTATTTGTTTTGATGTAGAATTTTTTTGAAAATCAGGCTCTTTTAGAAGGCAAAAATGTCTGCAAATCTTGTAATTGTGAAAGTTCTCAAAACTGCCAGTCTTCCATTATCAGAGTAAGTATATATCTTATTGCTTTTAAATCAATCATTTTTGCACAGATTTTCTAGAAACACATTCATAAGAAAACCTCCCCTGTGGCTTCAGAAACTGAGATGATACAGGGAGATGATAACTCATGACTTTTTGACATTTAAAGATAGAAGACTCATGGCTCTCCTCTCCTAGTCAGATGCTTGAGAATGATAAAACACACCAAAGGTTAATCTTGCCTCCAGAGCACTATGTCTATGGAAAAGTTTCAAGAGCCAGAGAGAGAAAGAAGGAAGAAGGAAAAGAAAATACAATTCTTGTCTTAATGATATGAAAAGTCGTGGCGGGTTAACCTAGGCTGGATGCCAGGTGCCCACCAGGCCCCTCTATCGCTCCCCCTTCAGCAAAATAAAGGAGGAAAATAAGATGAAAAAGCTCATGGGTCAAGATAAAAGCAGTTTAATTAAAGCAAAGGCCAAGGCCACACACAGAAACAAAAGGTAAACAAAGATGTTATCCTCTACTTCCCCTCAGTAAGCAATGTCCAGCCACTTCCCAGGAAATCAGAGCTTTGGTATATGTAGCAGATGCTCCTGGAGACAAACACAATAACAAATGTCCCCCTCCTCCTCCCTGCCCTGGACTTTTATGGCTGAGCTGAGGTCACATGGTGTGGAACAGCCAATCCAGGTCAGCTGTCCTGGCTCCGCCCCTCCCAGGATGTGTTACAAACACCCTGCTGGCTGCCACTGTCACCCTCAGCACTGGGAGGGCTGCTGGGGGGGTGGGTGGTGGTACGGTACTGACTCCATCTCAGACAGACCCACTACAAAAGGAATTACACATTTAAAAATCCAGCAGTCCTTTTTTGATTCTTGGCCACAGATTTCTGGTAACACTTCTATCAGTCACATTCATTTGAAGAATGTGGTGATGCATACTGGAGATACAAAGACACAGTTTCTGCATTTGCAATTTCCCATCTTCAAAGTGCTTTTCAGTTTTATCATAAATCTGGAGAAAACCCTGTGATGTGTGAAAGATATTTTTTCCCTTTTTTTTCTTAATTCATCACTCTTATTTTATTTAGTTTCTCCCTTAGCCAGGATGTTAATAATTGTTTGCCTTTAGGATAGCTTTCAAGCTTTATGGTATCACCTCCAGTTAAGCCTTCATTAAGCATAAATATCAACCATTGTACTTCGATAAAAAACTCATGTAAACATCGCAACAAAAAGCTTCTGCTCTTCACTCTTAAACCTGAATGGGCCTGGACAACATCTAAAAGGACCCAAGAGCTAAATTAGCATAATACTGAGTCACCCCTATTGAGCTCCATTGGTTTCAAATATAATTCATGTTTGAGTACCCATTAGTCTAAACAAATAATTACAGGGACAGGAAAAACACCAGATGAAAACATGACAGTTATGTGTAAGAGACCACTGGTGCAGCCAAAAAAAACCCCCTGAACAATTAGTAGAGGATTGTTTTATGTCAGAAATGTGCAAAAACCTAAACAGACAGTGTGTGGGCAAATAAATGTTGGGTACACAAGTTCATATATATATATCAACAAAAATGGAAATATAGAAACTCTTCTAGAGTATTATGGAAAAGCAGATATGTCAGTCTAGGTATTTTTCAGTTCTTCCTCTTCATCTTATTTCCCACACACAGAAATTGCCAGTACATGTGCTTGAAACACTGTTGTGGCAGACTGGTATATAACCGAGCCTGTTAGGACTTCATACCTGGGCCTGATCCAGAATCTCAATAAAAAAGGTCCTTGAAATGAAGCCTTATTCAGGTCAGTGGTGCTTCACAGAGGCACATGAAGACATTTCATCGGTGAAATAGTATTTTTGGATGTCAAAATACAGACCAATCTCACTAAACCAGAGATTTCATTTGAAATCAGTAAATTAAATTTAATTAAAAAATTAAATATGACATATTTGAAAGAAGGAAATCCAGAACTGGGATTAAAAAATTATTATGCTGCCACAAAACAGTGTCAGATCCGAAGGAATACAAAATCACAAACAGATTAAGAAGAAAAATTTTATATGATTTTTGAAATGTCATATAGCAATGTGAAATGTATTATTAGAAGTCTTGCATATATAAGGCAAACATGTTTTTTTGTCTGTAAGGATCTTATGCATCAGACAGTAAGAAAGATTGAGACAAAGTAGAGAAAGTCCAAAGGACAGTAAGAGATTTAGCAAGCACATCCTAAAACAAAAGGTTAAAATAATTGGATTTATTTAATCTAGAAAAGATTAAACAAAGACATGATAATGATCTTCCAGTAGTTGTTTTTACAGTAACAACAACGGATGTTAAGAAGAGAAGAGTGATCAATTGTTCAGAGAGTTCAGTAGGGGTCAAACAAGAAATAATTGGCTTTATTTGCAGCAACAACAATTTAGGTTAGATACTAGGGAAAACTTTCTAACTAAAAGTGTAAGGAAACACTACAACAGGTTACCTAGATGGGTTGCAGAATTGCCTTTCTCAGAGATTTTAAAGCAAACACCTGTTGGAGGTGGCCTCACTACACATTACTTGCTTTTTTCAGTGCAGGATATGGGATTAGGAGTCCAATTAAGATCCTTCCCAGTTTTACTTTTTGAAGATTTATGATATGTGAGATCACGGGCTGTGATACATATAACCCTTTACTTAAAATTGTGTAGGAAAAACTGTGACACTTCAGTCTTTTTTTTTTTTTTCTTCATTAAACATCTAACCCTTATAGCTGTGCAAAAATCTTACTTTCAGTGATCCAAGAAGCAATATTCAAACTTCAGTTTGACTGGATTTGGCTTCCTTTCTGTTGGAGGTCTATCATGCAAAGGACCATGACCTATTGCCTCGCTCCTACAAGTACAAATGCCAAGCTCTGCTTGGTGTGTTAGAACATTAAGTAGAAATTAACATTAGCATGAACAGAGATTTTACAAATTCCCACAGAGACCCAGCACTCTGACAGAAGTCAAATACCACTGTAAATC
>NW_010109994.1:63102-99121 GCF_000699245.1 Pterocles gutturalis | reverse complement strand
TTGCTCCCAGCCCGTTAAGATCCTGCTGCAAAGGAATCCCACCTTGTTCCATCTGACAGTGCTACCTGAATACAAGAGAATATATCGCAGTATGTTGCAATTCACAGAGAGGAGAGAAGCAAATGATTTTTGCTGCATCGGCTACGAATCAGGTTACTGCTGCAATGATCATTACTTCCTTGACTGAAGCCTACAGGCTGAAGAGGAGGATAGGACACTACATCCCAAATCACACCATTATCTCCAGCCCCTCTACTCCATGTGTGCACTCCAGGCAGAGAATACACGGGTATCACAAGAGCCAGAGATTATAACCTTAAAACATCAAGACGGATACAGGAAAATATACAGCATAAAGTTTGGGGATTTTTTCAAGCAGTTTATCATTGATTAAAGATCTTCAAATCTCAGTCCCTGAGGCAGTCTGGTTTTGGGTACAGTTCCTTCAGACTTTCATGAATAATGAAGAAACTGAGTTTACCAAAAAAAAAAAAAAAAAAAAAAAAAAAGTAACTAGCTATGTAATTTTAAAATGCTGCCTATATATTATGTATCTGTTCTGCCAGGTCTTTGCTATTTTTTTTCCTTAATTCACACTGCTGCTACAGTCCAATATTTTATTGTGATGTGGCAAGGGCTGTAGGCTCAGGTAGGTGCTGAGGGTGGGAGGTGCCCTAGACCAAGGGGGTCCTGCAGTGTCCCCACAGGCAGTTACAGGCCTCTCCCTATGGCCCTAGGGAATGGGGGACACTGTAAGCTGTGACAGCCAGGCCTGGCCTCCTGGAGGGACAAGGGTGCTCCCAGCATCCTTACACGTGGCTCTAAAAGGAGACATATCGAGTGTCAGATACTAGAGACCAGTGATGGACTGACCCACCATTGCCTTCCTCCAGCATTCTGACTTCTTCCCTGAGATGTGACCAAAACACAGTGGTATAGCACTGCTGTGACACCCACTGTATAACACAGGATTGTGTTCACGCCCAAGCAGCTCTTCAGCACCTTCCCAGTGTGATGGACCATGTAGCATCACATTGAAGAGCTCCTAGGAGGGTAGTTTGGAGAGCACAAGCAGACCACTGGGTCAATCATTGCTCACATCTCTTGACAAGCGAATGGTTTTCAGTTCATAGGTCCTCATCGGATCTAGAAAATCAGGTAGGATTTCCTCTTTTTTTTTTTTTAATTATTATTATAGGCAATATTGCAGGATCTAACTACATCCAGCTGCTCTGTAGGATCTGCAAAATTCATGACCCACCTCCTCCAAACTTCTCTGAGCCCCATCCTGTACCTATTAAGGAAGATTTCTGATCAGGAAATTTCACATGTTATGCTACATACCCAGCATGAGCACTACCATTTCACAGCATGCAGTCACTGAGGTGAATTTTGGGAAGTGCTGATGTGCAGAGAAATATCCTCCTCCACTCTTTTGTAACATCCACCTCGGATGCTGACAGCAACAATCAGCAGCCTCATTCATGTGCTGCCTCTTGTGAAGAATATGCACAAATGGACCCAGAATAGAAAGTGCACTGTCAGACTCCTCTATGCACGAGGTTTATTGAACACAGTGTGGACGTAAACAGAGTTGTCTCTCTCCCTTCACCCCTCTTTACTCTGCATTTTGCACTTTGAGAAGGATAAATAGTGTCATCTGTTAATAAGGATAATTCCAACACTAGAGTTAAGACAGTCAAGTTCTGCCCTATTGTATCTCTGGGGAAAATACCAGTGTAGATGGATGCAAGTGTCATATTGAACGGAAAAATAAAGGGAAAAAACATAAAACTGAGTAAAATATATGTGTTTCTCCTTGTGGCTTTAGCTCCTGGAGTAGCATGAGTGAGTTTTAGACATTTGCAGTTGGTGAATCTGAACATACTACAAATTTATTGGCACTACAGAAGCCTGAAGTGAGCTATGGACCAGGGTCAATTTGGTAACCAATACACTGAAACCGAAACAATTTATCTTGGGTCTCATTAGAGCAAAATGTGAACTCACAGATCCATAGAAGTGATGGTTCTTTCATGCTGTGTTAATTGCAAAACACCTAACAGTTCACCACTGGAAATCCATAATACATTGTAGGACTGAATGTTTCCACAGTGGATTTAGTTTTAGCACTTGCAGCAAATAATGAAGTGAGTGAGTTAAGGGGAAATAAAAACCCCAATTTCCATGTATTTGCTTTCTTCAGAATTTCTCTTTATGTGTTCATAGGAGAACTATTTTAGAAGGACATATCACCATCTTTTAAATACAAAAATGCCATATACTATGACAGCAGCAGAAAAAAGATACAAATTTCCTTGTATTTTGTGTCCGATACCTTCATGTCAGATGTGTTGGGCCCTGTCCTAAACTATTCTCAAAGTCAAAGCAAACTGCCTTTCACTCTTCCTGGGCATAACCAGTCCACTCTCTGACCCATGGGATTGAGCATAGTTGACCTTTCATGATCAAGACTTTTCTACTAAACCTATCTGGATTTGCTGAACAATCAACGGAAAGACGTACATACGTCTTGAAGGCAACTCTTACCTGTGTAAGACAGATGACCAAAAACCAGAAGATTCATTATTCTCTAGAGATATTTCTGCCCCTCTGTACTCGATATAGACAGACGAGAGGACTGCTTTCATTTAGACACTTAAATTTCAAGGAGATGAAGTTAGGTTAGGTAAATCCCATGTTTAATCTCTGTGGTTTTTTCCTTTCCTGAAGATAGTTCCGTTATGTGTGGATTTGAAAATTTTTGTTTATGTTTTGAAAACCTTTGTTTATGGGTTCTAGAAACAAATCTATAGCTCCCACAAAGATTAGATTTACACATCAGTGTAGGCTATTTGCATGGCTTTTTTTTAGCTCATTATTTCAGGCTTTTTCTCTTTAACAGGTTTCTCTTTAGCTCACTTCTGTGAAGAAACGCTTATTAGCTGATAAGTAATCAAAAGCTTGGAGATATGGCTTAGGTGGTGAGTTATGTATCACCTAGCCCACAAAAACTGCCTTTGACAATTATGAAGGAACTTCACTGTCCTAAGTGCTCAGTGGGAGACAGTTTTAAGGATGAACTATCTGAGGGTACTCTTAGTCATAAAAGAATTAAGGTTTGCAAAGATAAATAAACCTAAGTTATCCTTAATTTACAAAGAGCATCTGCACTCAAGTTTAATCATGGAAAATGCAATCTATTTGTAAATCCTTTTTTAGCTGAGATTTACAGTCTGTCTCCAAATCCAAGCCAGGGATTGGTGAGGGAGTGGTATTCCTAATTTTTGGCAAAGCTTTCAGCAACATTCATTTTGAGCAACTTAAAAAAAAAAAAATAAAAAATAAAAAAAAGTGTGGCATTTTGTTGCATTTTATTTCTGTGGTTTTGTTTTGGCCTTATCTGTCTTGTTTCTCTCTGGCTCTTATTTCCCTCATGTCTGGTCAGTGCCTGAGTCAATGTTGCTCAGTGTCCCAACACTGACCTCACACCTCCAGCAGCCTCTCCTTGTAACTCAGAGTTGCGTTGGTGATCACATCTGAGTGAAACAGACAGTGGTTTTGGAGATGGATTCCTCTGAACATCGGAATAGTCAGGTGCTGGCTTTCTCTGAGACAGCACTGGGATTATGAGAGACATGTTTTTGTGATAACACAGATTTTACCCCACCTTCCTGTTAAAGAAAGCAGTCTGGAAGGCAGGATGTTAGAAGGATGGGAAGTATGGAAGCATTTGTCTACATTGCTAAATGGTATAGTCTATAGAAGTGATTTGAAAAGTGAAACATTTAATGCTGCCGAGCTTCCATTGCTGTAGACTCATTTACGATGGCTGCATTTTGGATTATTTTCCATTTTTTCCTGTGGATTAAACACCTATTAGTGGCTGAAGCACACTGGGTGTATTCCTCTGGCACATTTTCTGGCTTAGCTTCATATAAGACGGGCATGGTTTGCATGGTCTGAGACTACCAATGTGAAGTGAAGCATGATAAGTGGGCAAAAGCAGGAGATCTTCAAAAAGTGTCTTCCAGGTTCAAACTAAAACACTGATGAAGACACATGTTCCTTTCCAGAAGAGGAGAAAGCTCAGTGTCTCATTGCTAGTTCAAGACATCGTGTCAGCAGAACCACTCCTGAGACCTGCAGGAGAATGAGACAAGTCACCACAGACAAAAACTGTTCATCACTGGAGTACTTTGATAAGCAATGTAGTTCCCTTCCTGTGAGAGACAGCTGATGTGCAGTCTTGAGCTGTAGATGCAACTGATCAAGAGCAGGAAAAAGACTGGCAGTCAGCATGGACTGGAGGTCTGGGAGATTCTGGGAGTTGCCTTTTCCCATCATCAGACCACTCTTGCTATTAGCTGAGGAAGGATGCCTGGCTGGCACTGAATCTTTTGGCTCCCACCCATCTCTTCATCCATTAAATGTCTCTTTGGTGCAGCTAGCACAGCTGTCTCCAGCAGCAGGGCATATGTCTGAGAAAAAAAAAAAAATAAAAAAAAAAGAGCAAACTTTCATTCATTCAAATTCAGAGATACTGATGAAAAAATGGGGAAAGCACTCTCAGCGTGAGAAAGGACACAGCCAGCATGACAAAACTCCTGGAGGTAGGAAGGAGGGCACAGCATCATCTCTTGGTCTATGAGACAGCATAGCTGCTTATTTTGGGGACACCAGTACTGCAAAGAGGGAGAGGGAAGAAATTGCTGGGGAGTTCTCTGCATTTTAGGCATCTTCACAGTTGGAGAGGAATTTGAGAAGACTGAAGATACAATTGCTTCTTCACCCTTTCTTGCTTGCTTCCAAATAATAGGACTTGCTCTTCTGTTGCTTATTTTACCATTGTGTTTGGAGTTTACTGCTTGAAAAATACCTCCTGCTGGTGTGTGTGGGAAGAACAGATAATTTTGGAGAAAATTAATCTCCTTTCTCTAGAATTTGTTTTCTTCCAAACACTAGACTGAGCAGCAAAGCACTTGCTCTTGCTGTAGGGTACTGATCCCAGTTCTTTAATTTTCTGTGCATTTCTGTACTGACAGAGGAAAGATTACAGGTTATGCTTAACCTGGTGCTAGACATATTGCTCCTTGTTTTTTAAGTTTAATTCCAGACAATGTAGAATGATATTTCTTCTTTGATGACTTTGCACATTTCTTACATGTGGTGTCGACTCTCTTAAGCCCTTATATATACATATACATACATATAAAATGTGCAGAAGGTAGAGACTGTGTCCAAAAGCAGGCAGATTTGATTACACTGTTTTTTCTCAGACTGCACTCACAGAGATAAACTTGTTGCTGTGTTTTCACTCTCTGGGATTTGACACGAGAGAACCGGAGCTTGCAAAGAGGAGAAACAAAATATCTTCCTCATCCAACATGATTTTTCTTGGGTTTTCATTCCCCACCCTCACCCTCTCCTGTCACAAGATAGCAACAGCTATTCGGGCTCTCTTTTCCAGCTGGTATGTTACCTGCAGTGATTGCATGGAATGTAATTCAGTTTCAGGAGTGAAGTGCCAGTGGGTGTCAGGAAGGTCAGAAGAAAGGTGGATTTGGGTGGTTGAACGTCATCCCTCTTTCTTACTAATATTGGGAGAACCCCTTTCTTGTACTAGAAGAATGAGGAGGAAACTTCTCCAAGGCATTTCCGAAGCATGCAAACAGCTTTTGCTTCCGGGTATCTTATAACCTTGATAGATTTACTGGGGCCACAAACAGAAGTGAAAAACACATCAATGGGGTTTCAGGGTTTTCAACACAAAACTTGTGCAGAAGTGTCTTACATGCGTCCTTCTTTTCAAGAAGAGGTTCTAGTTTATTCTGAGCTTACCTGCTCATGCACAAATAAATGGATGACAGAAGAAAGACTGAGGGTGGATTTGAATGCATTGGGAAGTGTGAACGCTGCTCTGCTTCTCACAGACATTAGAAAGCTGGCACCCGGTAGTCCTCCTAACATGACTCAGGTGGTGTGTGAAAAGGAAGATGTTATACGAGTTCATCCATTAGAATCAAGGACTTCAAGCAGTGACTTGGCTGCCGTACTCACCAGTTCCTGCTGGAGCAAAGTAGATATGGGCTATCTGGTAGCTGGCATCCCTCTTCTAGCAGTTACCCTGACACGTTCTTCCAGTAGCTACTGAACGGCAGGAGGTAAGTGCCTGCTCTCATTGGAGTCAGAGGCAAACCTCACACTGGGAGCAACACTAACCCTCTTGATATATGTGAGAATAAAAAGGTGCTAGCAAAGTTGCAGAGGGTGAAATTCTGCTGCCAGCTCCAAACTGTATCGAAAAGGCATTTGGCCCTTTTGAGTGTGTTCAAAATTTTGTCAAGGCTAACAGAAAGGTCTCTTGCTTCCATGCCCAGTCTAGCATTTCCTTTCCAATCAATAGTTCAAGGCATGAACCTTTCACAGGCAATGTCTGTGGTCAGCGGTTAATAATCCCCTGTTGCTGCTGGCTGAGGTGAGCATCGAATTCATGCAGCCACAAATGCCCGAGGTAGGCAGTGAAATAGCTTTAACTGCTGCAAAGGCAGGATAGCAGTAAGGTGAGGTAGAATAAACACTGTATTTGTGTTAACCTTGAAAAAACACAGGCATGAATAGAAAACCTATAATTGTAAAGGAGTTAGGCTAGAGTCACTGTTTATCAGAACATAGGGCTTTGCCAATAAATTCATTATAGACAAACCTTTGGTAACAGAGTCTTTTGAGCATAATGTAGAAATCTGGAGCTGAAATAAGAAAACAGTTTGCTAGGTCCTCTAGAAATCTCTCTGAGAGCTGAGATATTTGTCTATCATATGTTGGGTGTTTTGGTGCTACTTAGGAAGGATGAGCTTTCTTGTCTCTGTTCAGTCTCTGACCAGCACTCTCCTGCTGCGACCCCAGACCACTCACACCAGTCTCTCGCTCTGCAGAAGGTGGCAGCAGCAGCTGTTTGTGTGATGGTCCCTACTATGAACCAAATGGATGCGGAAGCACTGATAAACAAGATCAGCTCCACCATATGGCATAAAGTACATTATTCCTCAAAACTGAATCAATATGCTGACTGTGAGACTCTTGAGGTCATAACTCCACCTCTGGCATGCTCCTGTGTTTGTGGACAGCTCAGCACTATGGCAGCTGGTTGAGTTGGCTGACTCCATCATCTTCTCTATGCTGTCACTGCAGACTGCCCTTGCAAGAGCGTTCAGATATCTGTCTCCAACCTAAGAGTTTTATTGGCAAGAAGGATGCACAGGAAAACTGAATAATTCATAAGAAAATATTCCAAAAATATGCTAGTTGGATATCAAAAAATGGATCTACCCCAAAAAATTAAAATACTTCTTTAAAGTGCAAAAAGAAAAAGTTTTTTTGGAAATATTTCTGCAGTGCTTTATAGGAGATAGGTCCCCCATTCTTCACAGTCCATTTCTCCTCTGCAGACAATGTCTTTACAGCAAACCCTGACTCCTGTGAGGCATCATAAATCTGTTCTGTTGAGGATTGTACATTATGGGAGCTGACACTCAGCAATGCAGACAGTTGGAAGCAGAGAAGATCTAGAGAAGACACATACACTGCACTCAGGCACCATCAACCTTAGCTATCATAGAGTATTTTCACATCCAAAACATTTTTGTTTGACAGGGAGCTTGTTTTGGAGACAATATCAAAATTATCCATCCTAAATAAAAATATTTTGGAAAGTGCTTCTGTTAAAAAGTCGGTTTTCCAAGGAAAAACAGTTTTGCTGGAGATTTTCTGGCCAGAAAGACAATGTATCAGCACCAAAGATAGTCTTGGGCTATCAGAGTGTTTAATATGAAAAAAGTTGTCACCTGCACAAAATAACTTCTAACCGTAATATACAAGAGCAGCTTGATTTTACCAAAAAGAGGTGCTTCAAGGGTAGATTTCATAAACGTTTGATGAAAACTGTTGGTTAGAGAGAGGTAAGAGACTCAAATTAATTCCACCACATTGTGGTTTTAACCGGGACACGCCACCATCGTGGAAGGCACCTGAATGACAGCTTCCTAGCCACCGTGAGAGAGGGAAACCATGGCCACTGAGCACAGGTACTGCCCCCATGTTCAAGCATTCATAGTTTTGAAAAGCCAGCACGTGGCATCCTGTTCACCCAGAAAACCTGTAGAGTAATCAGGAAGGAGTTAGATGCCCTGTGAGCTGCAGTGGGGGATGTTAAGGGCACAGACACAAAGAAAATCAGGTTTCCTGTTCCCTGCTGTTACCAGGGTGAACCATTTTTCCTCCATCAGGTGTGCAGTTGGTAGCTCGATGTCCTGGGACTGTGCACTCTGGAATGAAGGATCATAACCATGAAACACCTTTTGATACTGCTGTTAATATGAGCAGTTGGGTAATGCAGATTTTATACCAAAAGCATTAGACATACTGCAGAACAGAAAAAGGAATAAATTATAACTTTTCTGAAGTTCCTGAGATGCGAAGTCATGCGTTATGAATTCTTCATAGAGATGTCACTACTAGCCGTCTTCTGTTTTATTTCTAGCTGCAACACTTAGTTTCTGTGAGAAATGAATGAATATGTTAGCCAAGAATTTCCAAAGCAATGAGTCAGTTGAGATTGGCAAAGGAGAGAGGATGGGGAGCAATAGCTCCATCCTCATTAGTATCACCTGGCTCAGAGTGCCTACTCCACACTACATGATCGGGTTGAAATGCCAGCATACACATTGCTTGCCATCTTCCTTTCCCCCACCATCTACGGTCCAGACACATACATCTGACAGGTTTCCATTTTTAAGTTCCCCAGTCAATTAATTGGCACATTCTTCTAGTCTTCTCAGCTCTGATGTGCAACGATCACAGTTATTTATAGAAATCTGAACTGCTTCTTTTCGTGAGTAGAAAATTCTTGTTTTAAGAAAAACTGTCACTGTTGGTTTGTCTTCAAGAAAATGCATCAACAGAAGCAAAAAGTTTTGATTTTGCAGCTTTTTTTTGTATTGCATGGGTCAGCTGCAGAGGGGTCAAAGGCTCTGATATTCGATATGAAATCAGTAGGCACATTTAAAACAAGATAAGGAAATGTCCTCTTCCTTAATCATCCTGGCAGAGAGGTCTTTCCTGGTGACATGTTCAGAGTTATCAGGCATGTCTTCGTTTCTTTATCTCCTTTCTCTCTGACTTTGAGTTCCATCTCAGGGAAAATGATTAACATTCACCAACAACATCTTTTAAGAATTTACCTGTTGGGATTAGGGAGATTTATTAGCCCAGAACCTCTGATGTGCTCAGACTCAGACTGTGCATAAAAAGAGGTATTCATTCTCCAAGCATGCCAGTCTGGCACTTTTCACCAGTGCTACCTGCAGAGAGAAAAAAAACATGGAATTATAATTCTAAACCAGCAAGGGGCCAAATACAAAATGCCCTCTCTTTCTCAACATATTGACTTTTTAAGCATTTCCCCTGTTATCATTCTTAGCTTAATGAGTGGGAGAGAGACAGCAGAAGAATCTTTAGAAAGCTGCAAAAAGGAGTGAACTGTGCGGGTCAAGTATTGCTGCTCTGAGTTTGTATGTGACCATAACTCCAGTGGAGGAGAAGCTGAACTCCTAATAGTCCCAGCCCAAAAAGAGCTGAACTAGAAAAAAAATGAATGTAGCCTAGTCTTTACAGCTTCCTTCTGTACTTGCAACTTTTCTTCCAAATTGGATGATGAATACAGTCCTGAAGGAAGCCTACAGATATTCCTCAAATTATTACACAGATATAAGGGACCTGTTGAGGCCTTTTCCTATAGATTCTACTGGGAATTCTTTACTCGAGGCATCCTTGCTTCTAAGTAGGTTTAAATTATGCTTCATTTGAGTTTGTTGTGCAATGTCAACAGAGCCATGCAGGATAGAGATGGAGTTTATGTCTCACACTTTAACAGCATGGCAAGAGCTAAAAAGTGCTTCAACTTACACCTAGTCCTGTTGAAACCTCCCTGCTGATAGAGTGAGGTATTGCAGGGGATGTTTGTCCCAGACTGAGAGCATTTGATCTGGAAACCAACAAGGATCTACAAAACATGGAATCTGCATGGATATTTTAATGTTAATTTTCCCATAGGCAAAAGATGACAATTTTGGGAACACCCAAGACTATACCTTATGACATAAAGCATTGCAGCCTAAAGATACCTGAGCAAGTGCTGAACAAACAAGCTTTACTGTGGAGCTCCGCTGTGACTAATTAACACAGCTAGAAGTAGCTATATTAGTCCAGGCAAACTGCCATGCAAACCTACTGTACTGCTTTTTGTATCCAAGCAAATTACTTTAGAGCTACCTAACGCAGCTGCAATGCAATAGACTTCAAGGGAATGGAGGAGCCTTAGTCCCACTAATTATTAGAGATGCAAGGCTCCCAAAAGCCTAAGTCACCCCTGAATTTTATTTTAAAGTAGGAATAAGCTTAAGGGAACAAGACACTTCAAGAAATTGGTCTCTATACAATCTTTATTTAGTAAATTCTCATTGTACTATCCACTTAAATTCTTCAGTCATCTTGTCTGATTTAGATAAAGGTTGACTGTGCTTAAGCAGTATGAAAAGAAAGAACCCCTAAGAATCCCAGAGAAAGACGATTCTTTCATTTTAAAGGTTACTGGCATGATTAGAAACTGATTAATTCTTTTTCATCTAGCATGGATTCAGCTCCAACTTCTCCCCTCCAACAAAGAACTCACAGTTTTTACCATACTCCTGAGCTGAGGTCCTAGTATGGTACCCTGGCTTTTGTCATCCTTTTTAAGGGCAATGTTATTCCTCCTAACCTTTATCTTCACAAGTAGCAAAGAAACTGCCTCTTGTAATGGGCTGAAGAAGGTGACATTTATTGTCATCTTTGAAACTTTAGTGACTGTAGGTTTCATGAGCACTCCTGAAGAAAAGTTTATCCTCAAAAGTAGCTGAGAAAATGCAAGTTGCTCAATGGATCCTTATGTGGGAGTATGTTAAGAAGAATTGCGCATTGAAGCTTACAAATATGATGAGCTGCTCTAATAAAACAGCAGATATAAGAACTACTGAGGGAGGAGAAGGGATCTACTTGTCTCCTCTCAGCCAAGTTGCTGTCAACCAGCATTAACAACTCCTATTTCAAACCACAATATTTAAATGAAAGGACTAATCACTACCCATACATGGCTGTGTGAGATTGTCTTAACCTATAGGACTGATCATACCTTGGAAACAATTCCCACCAGCCATTCAAGCCATGAGGACTCTGTTGGATGGGCAAGCAAAGGTGCTGCAGACAGCCAGTTGCTGGTTTCTGAGAAAGGCAGCCACAGCTGCTGGGAGCTGATCCAAACCCCTCACTTAACTTGATAAAAGCTTTCCAGCGTTTACAGTTTCTGTTACTATAATGCACAGCAGTTGTATTCAAACCACTAATAGAAGCGCCTGACTTAAACTTTCCAACATGTTTCAGAGAAGAGTGATGGGTGCATTTATTTGTTTATGTATTTATGTTTGTGTTCTGGAGCTGACAGATCTGTCTCTGTATATAATAAATGACAACAAGACACAGCAGATATCAGAGGCATCGAGGATAGCTAGTATACATCTCCCCTAATTTCAAGTATCTAGATAATTTTCATACTCAGAAGAACACAAAAAACCAAACAAAAAACACACCAAAATACACATCCTGACAGTGATTCATCTTTCCTACTATAGATCTCCATCTTAGAATTAGGTGAGTCCTATCCCCAGCATAAACAGTGTACCTAACTTGGGGACCATGACTACTTCTCTGCTTCAGGCTTTCCAGCACAGTAAGCCATTGAAACCAATACAGTAGCTTTGATCCCAATGCTAGGTCTCTTTCTGTATTGAGATAGGAAGCGTAGTCACAGACCATGACCTCAGCTTGAAAAATACTGTAAAGACACTTACAAGCATTCAATATAAAATGTAAGGCAGGAATCAGTAGATGGACAGAAGGATGCACAGTAGCAAGAGATCCTACTAATTAATATGACGGGATGTTATCACAGCACATAAAAAATATAACTAGTCCACCTTTGTGAGCATCATGACAGAGGCCAGTTTTATGAGGCATTATAAAATGGTTTTGCAGATATTCAAGGTGCTGGAATATCCAGAGCACCTGGGAATGGAAGGCAAGCCTGCTGCGGCCACTCCTTTGAGCACATACATAAACAAGATGAGAACTGAGCCTCAAAAGATCCAAATGCTTTTTGCTTGCCCTCAGCATTTGTGTGCCTTCCAAAGCAATGTGTGTAACAGTAACATCAATTTGCAAAAAGTAGACAAACTTCACAGGGTTTCATGCCCCAAAGCAGATATAATTTTTTCAATAATATCAGTCTAATGAAAATGCCATAAACATTGTTTCTTTGGTATCCATAATCTAGAATAGTTACACCACCACTGGTATTACTTAACACTTATCACACTGAGGTTCATAAAAGCTGTTTATGAGCCGTGAAACAAATCATTTGAGTGTTTTTAGGAATTTTTTTTATTTTTCTATTCACTCCAAAGCCATCATCAGGGGACAAAGTTACAAATTGGTACAGAAGTTGGAAGGGTTGATCTATCTTATTTCACTGCTGATAAATAAAACACAATTGGTGCTTTAAATTACAGCATTTGTCATTAAATATTGGTATTTTCCAAACATTTTACTTTATGGTTCATGCAAGCACTAAAAGAAGCACCATTATATGCTTCTTTCTTAAATTTGTTTTACTTAAAGACTAATGAGGGACCTGTAAAATTTGCAAGATCTAGTATTTTTACTGCTACTATTTGTAACCATTTCTAATGAATTTCTCCTGAGATTCCCAATTCAGGAGAGTTGTGGGGGCTTGGGGGGGGTTAGGGTTTTTTTAAGAAGCTTGCTTGCAAGGTGTATTTTTTCCACCTATCACCAATTGCACTGCAACTGAATCTCAAAGATTATACTAATTTTATTTTTCTTAGATAAAATGAAACATCAAAATTATGCCTAACAGCAGAAGGACAGAGCAGAAGTAGAGTATCATGATAAATACATAGTTGCTGGCTGAGTAACAGGGAATATAGAGTTGTGTTTCCTCTTGACAAGCAATTTGGAGAAACTGATGGCTCTTCTAAAAGATCATGGTCCGAGCTTTCAGCTGGTGTAAAGGAGCATTTTCACAAAGTTCAGTGAGTGGTCAAGACCATTCAAGAAGCTGACATTTTACTATGGGACATTTTTTCCTATCCCTTGATTTCATGTCCCAAGTGTTCATTTCCTGGTAACACCTCAGTTAATATCATACTCCTGAGTATTTACCTGAATATATGCCTGCATAGCAGTGCTTGTCCCTGGGGCACAGACTCTGATGTGCAACAAACACGATGCCCTGTAACATAACAAAACATGGGAGTACGGAATACAGCCCTTACCTGCAGCCAGATGGATCAACACGGCGCGTTTCCTTCTGCCTGTGAGTTTGCGTTTCCAGGATGGGCATCAGAATCAGGATTTAAGTGTTTGTGAGTAACATCATTCCATTTATACCGAAAGGCAAAGGGAGTGCAGAAGGAAAGCAGGCTCTTTTGTCTGTAACCCACAGTGTCAGAAATGTATAATAAGCTTTAACGTTTGAAACAACAGCTTTCCAGCTCCATTATAGTTGGAAAAACACAGGTAATTTCTGTGAATAAGAGCTCTGCTTGTCAAAGTTTTTTCTATTAACCATCCAATATCACCACCATGTCATTGGCTTTCCATAGTTAAGTGATTTGTGTTTTCATACCATACACCAAACTACAGGTGCAACTTTTATGGCTGACTGTAAAATTACAGCCATTTTGAATGTGTTTTGAGTTTGTTCATCAATATACATTATCCTGGATGATTGTTAGGTCAGTATGAAGGGTTCTAATGCTCAAAAACATAAAACAAGCCCAATTTTCCTCTAGCGGGGGCTTCTGTGAGTTCTGCCATGAAAGAGCTCCTCAAAGTGTCACATTGTTGGTAGTAGGAGAAAATAAATTGTTTCTGAACCAAAGATGCATTCAGCAATTTTCGGATTATGCACTAGCAGACAATATGTGCTAGCAGACAATAAAACATGACCGTAAACAATTGCTTCAGCCTTGTCTTTCAAAAAATCATAAAGTCAAATGCATTTTATTCCAAGCAAATAAAGAACACATTTATAGCAAAATACGCTCTCTAGGGAATAAGACGTAGAGTCAGCCATAACCCCAGCTGTATGCCAGACTCCATTCATTTTTTCAAGGAAATCCGTGGGTACCTATAAACACACTGAACTAAAATATTTAGGTTATCACTTGGAAGGGTCCCTCCACTGAGATTAATCAGGAAAGTTAAAAGCCTAGAGGTTGTTCCACAAGTATGTATGTATGTGTCTATAAATATTCCAGCATTTCCTGTAATTAGTGTTGCTTGATACTCCCTGTTTTAGGATCTTTTATTAGTTGCTTATAACTTCCCTAATAATTTTGATTAAGTCTTTTTTATGCTGGTTCTATCCAGGCAAACTCAGAAATAGTTTGTTTGAATCAAAACAGCTAAGAGAAAGCCCTGAGAATACTGTTGTTCAGTATTAGAAAAAAATATGAGGATGCTTTTTTTCTTAGAAATATGAGATAGCTCTAGGATGCTTTGTGGAGGGATTTGAAATTTGGGCCACTCTACTCTGTGTGTATAAGAAAAATCTACACAAAAAAAAATTAGCAAATTACAGGGGAAAAAAAAACCTCAGTTCATAGATGCTTAAGAGAGATTATTCTGAGCCTGACAACTGAAATTAGTGTTAGCCATGAGCATGCTTCAGTCTCAGCAAGGCCTATCAGTGCTTGGGTGTCCCATCCATCATTTCCCACCCATCAAACAAGTATGCCCCAGACAGTTACCATTTCTTTGGCCAGACAGTTTCTTCTTTACTCTTCTTTGCAACTTTCCACTTTTTTTATCTTCTCTGAGCTCCAACTCAAACCTGTTCTCAGACTGCACACGTGACCAGTACTGACCTAACCCTGCACTTCTTTGCCCTTCCTGGTCTCTTGGGTCGGACTTTTTTGCTGGACAACTGCCATCATCCCCCCTTGTCCTAGTGCCCCAAGGTCTTTCTTATTTGTCCTTTGTACAAATTTATACTCTTATTCCCTTTGATCCGTAGTCCTTAGACATTCTGCCCAAATATGTTTCATGTTCCAGATTCCCGTGCTGTCCCTATGTTGTACACCAACAAAAGGGCTTGCAATGTTTTCCAAACTGTCTCCGTACCTGAACCTCCATCCCTTTGTGGCTCTTTGTGCATCTTATGCACCCTATCAATCTCAGCACCCACGTACAGTCAGTCAGTTCCAGTCTCTCCTCCACATGCCCAGTCCCACCAGAACTTTTGACCCAATGTGCTCATCTGGCTCTTAGGGTTTTTTAAATTTTTCGCCTTTATTCTGCCTGAGTCCAAAAAGGGTTGGTAGTATGGAAGACTTAGGCTTTCTGACTAGTATTTAGCAAGGCTGCAAGCAACTTCTCTTGTCAGCACAGGTGATGGGCACATTTAATACCAGATGGTGTTACCAGACCCACCACATACTCACGAGTCGTGCTTGTGTACGTGTAAACACACATGCATGCACACATACAAACAAACACACTACTGTATATACGCAAATGGTTTTTTCAAACTACTTTCAATAGAAGAAGCTTTGTCTGTCTAGAAAGATGCAGCTGCCACTTGCCCTGGATTTGTTGGTATACCAGAGCTCGTTGGCATTGCTCCACTGATGCAGAGAATCACAGATGCTGCTTGTACCAGTTCACAGCTGCTTTTCATCATCTGAGACGCACCACACAGAAAGCTCTTACTAGCAGATCTGGTCTTATCTTTATTTTCAGATATTTACAACCCTGATCACTCTGTCTTTTCTTCGATTATCATTATGTAAATTGTCTTTAGATTTTAGATGATGAGACAGATTTGCACTGCGATTCTTCACTCTGGAAAGTGAAACTCATCCAAGGACACTTATCTTCTTCACTGCAAGGGCACAGTGACTGTTCATGTTCAACTTGGTGTCCACCAGGAGACTTAGGTCCTTTTCTGCAAGCTGTTTTCCAGCTGGGTGGCCCCCAGCATTCACTGGTGCATGGGGTCGTTCCTTCCCACGTGCAGGACTTTGCACTTCCCTTTGTTGAACTTCATGAGGTTCCTGTTGGCCCATATCTCCATTCTGTAAATTTGCCTCTGGATGGCAGAACCACCCTCTGGCTTATCAGCCACTCCTCCCAGTTTGGTGACAAAGAAAACTCTGGCCCATCATCCAGATGATAATGATAAACAGGACTGCACCCAGCATTGTTTCCTGGGGTACACCAGTAGTCACTGTTCTCCAACTAGGCTTTAAGCCACTGATCACCACCCCCTGGGATTGGCCATTCAGACAGTTTTCATTACACCTCACTGTCTGCTCATCCAGCCTGTACACGAACAACTTCTATGTGAGGATCTTACAGAAGACCTTACTGGACTCCAGGTAGACAATATCTACTGCACTCCCCTCATCTACCAGACCAATCGCTTCATCATAGGAGTTTATCAAGCTGGTCAAGCATGACTTCCCCTTGGTGAAGCCATGCTGCCTACTGCTGATTATTTTCTCATCCTTAATGTGCCTGGAAATGTAAAACCTAAACTCACCAAAGATCTCAGGAAGATAAAAACTGTACAAATGAACTTTGAAAAAAAGCATACCAGTACACAGCTCTGTCTGTATCTTCCTATTAATTCATAACAACTCAGAGACTCGTATGTTGTGTGATTGAAGTGCTCATCCAGTTCAAACACCTGCAGGAAAGGAAAATTCAAACAAAAAAAATCCCACCGTTAAGAAAATGGGAGTTGAGAGATTTAGATCTAATTAGCACAAAGTATATATGACAAAGATAACTGAAGGGGGGTATGTTAACTTAGTGTTTATTATAGTTTCCTCTCATATTGTACATATTTAAACTCTGTTATTTTCACTTCCATTGTGCTAAGTACTGTGCAAACATACGGAAAGACATCAAGTAACATTTCTAAATAAGCCTGTAACTTAATAACCTGCACTCCAGTTTTACCATAAAAAATTGGGCTTGGCATTTGAATAGGTTTTCAGTATTCACTGAGCTGCAGAAGATTTGCCCAAAACATCCCACTGTCAGGATGAAACCTATAGGGCTGAGATATGCCAGCCGTCCTAGAGTTTGTGACTTCTAAGCAGCCAGCTTTGTTAAAACGTTCAGGCAGACTGTACTGCTGAGTTATGGCTTGAAGCCACGAGACAAGCTCCCAGGATCTGAGAGTCTGGAGCAGTCAGCAAGAAAGACACTTCAGGTTTCAGCAGGTCTGCAGCAATCAAGGCTTTCTGCAGTTCAGTCTAAAAACCTAGCTCAGTTCAAGTATTTTCAGAGTTTCCAGGGTCAACATGCCATGTCCTTGAAAGCCTTCTCCAGAGCTGTAAGCCTCAGTAGTAATTATGGAGACTGCACGGCTTTTGAGGCTCTTGATAATTTTGCAAGTCCTGCTACTGCTATGGAACTGACAAATACATCAGGAAGACACCCTGTAGTCTTAGTCCCACCCTGCATCAGACTAAGACCTCAATAAGAAAGAAAAAAAGAAAAAAGGAAAAGAAAGAAAAAAGTTGCTGCTTCTGAAGCAGAATTTCACTGTCTGCAGCACTTCCTAGTACTACTAAGGGTCTGAATCAAGCTACCGTGAAGGTAGTCTTTTACCCAGTGGTCTCAAAAAAATATGTGGAGATAGGAGAGATACCTCAACACAAATCCCATTTCTTTGTGAATAGATATTGATCCCCATCCCCAAAGTAAGCTTTCTGAGGCAAGTGGGGAGAGCGCTTCAGTCAACAACTGCTTCACCTGCCTGTGTCAAAGACTCCTTATTTCCATCTCAGTCATCCTTTAACAGTCCCATGTGCAGTGAGGAACCTTCAGAAGAAGCAGTTCAGAGATCCCTTTCCTGATACTTCTCTCTCTTCTGCCTCCAAAAGTAGAAGCCTGGTGATCATATATATTCCTCATACATGACAGCAGCAAGTTCATTTCTCTCAGAGGGTGGAGGCATTTGAGCCTAAAAAGCCTTTCCACACCTCATATGAATACAATCAAGTTACTGGGAAACCGGAAACACTAATTTCTTGTTGCTTATCCGTATATTGGGAATGTTGAAGGACTGCTGCCACACTGGGCTGTGTTAGAGGCAGGTTCTTTGCTTGTTACTCCAGGTAGTGTTTAGCCACAAGATTCTTCCCAGCACTGTCAGGATTTCACTGGTTTTTTGTATGCTAACTGCCACAAGTATATGGGCTTGACAGACTCTTCCAGAAGGAAGTTGAGCCATCAATGACTTCAATCATCCACTGTTTTAAGAACATGGGATCTTAAGGCTAATATCTTGGTCACGGATATCAGAACATCTAATAGTTTTACAACTTAGGCACAAGTGCTATTTTGGAAATTAACTTCTGGATGGGCTAAATCTTACTGTAAGTCACTGAGCTTTGTTTTCCTAAATGTTTCAATCACATTTAAATACACTCTAGACTTCTAAATCATGTTGGCACATATAAAACATTCGCTGAGGAGCTCTGTGAAATATATGATGTGTATTTAAAAATGTCAGTGCAGAAGAGTTTGCTGAAGCCATAAACTTGTCCAAGTTTCAGAAGCTAAGAACACTGTTATCGACTAGCTAGGCAGAATAAAATTTAAATGCTAACTTTCCTCCACAAAAATCAAGGCACCTTCAAATCCATCTATTTACAATTAGTTTCAGATATGTTATGTTAACAGTAAAGTTGGAAAGGAGAAAAATTCCATGTATCACTACTTGCTTATAGCTGTTTGTCAAAATGAGAATGCTGGTTTTCACATGTAGCATTAAATTTGAACAAATATATAGATCATAAGACTGCAGTATAACCAGAAGTATATGCTGGTTTCCCCTGTGGAGAGGAGTTAGCTAGCACTGCAGAATTTCTCCTCTTAGTCTAAAGATATGACAAATCTCTTCTTGGCAGCAATACTGCGAACCATCAAGTGAATCCATTGCTCAAGGAGATTACTTGGATTCAGAGAAGTCCCAGAAGGAGCCATGCAACTTCAAGGCACACACTTGCAGCTTCACAGCTCTAAAAGAAAAGCTGATACTGACCAGTCCTCACAGACAGCTTTTACAATATTTATTTATTGAACAGATAGATATTTCCATATCCTCACTCTTACAACTAGTATCAGATTCAATCAGGCATGAATGACCTAACAAAACACTTCGTGGCACATGGAGAACTGACCATGGTTATTTTAACAGAGATGTCAAAAGGTTGTAAATACAAAACAGGATTCTTAAAATAGAACCAAAATCCCGTGGACAGTAATACATTCCTTTTTCACTATCATAATAATCATTCCTTATGGATTAATATTTTACTTCTCTTTGTTTGCTACTCTGGGATTTTCATTTTCTAACCCCACCTTCCTTATTCTGCTCCCCTGGTGAGTAATGCTCTAAATTCAATCTGTTTTTATTCGTTTTAACTACATGGGAAGTCTCTAAAATTCCTTAATTAAATTGCTTCACTGATGTTGCAGCCCTGGAATAATGGACCTTTACTGGAGCTAAGAAGAACAGTCTGGTTCCATCAGACACGCCAGCTCCCATCAGCCTCTTGCTTTCACCAGTCACTTGTGAGCATAATCCCACTGGTCTGACTTTTTGTGGTTTACACAGATGCAAATTAGTATTAACTAGAGGAAAAAAAAAAAGAAAAAAAAAAAAAAGACAACCCTAGCAAATCACTTATTTGTCCTACACAAAAGAGGTTTTCAGGGATCCAAACAATCACATTTACAGCATTCATGACCAGGGGAAAAAAAAGAAAAAAAAAAGAAAAACAAACAAACAACCAAGCAAAAAAAGCAGCCTCTTCAGAACACTGAAATATTTTGTCTTGACATTTCCACAATAGCACATTATTTTCTGGGAGGCAAGATTTAGAAAAATAGGTACTAATAACAAAGCTGGAGCCCATCTTCCCACTTTTTTGTACAGCTCAGATACTGGAATACCCTGCAGTGTGTCTCAAGCCCACATCCAAACTGCTTCTTACCTGACCTGGAGTATGGACAGAACCTCTATGGATCTCAGCTTATACCACGCAAGCCTCAAAGAAAATTAAGTCTTTGCTTCTTAGATAAACATGTTCTGTAGTGCAAGCCAAGAGAAAACTCCTTTAACACAACAAAAGCCAAGTTCCATTATTCTGTCTAAGATCTTTCTTTTATTTTTTTTCTTTTTTCTCTTTTTTTTTTAGACAATGACCTACACAGCCAACTATTTGCACAATTATATAACTGCAAGATAGCCAGAGGGCAGAAAGACGTGTTAAATAAATTCATTTAAGTTACTCCTGATTAACACCTATGTGAGAAGACAACCAGGAACCCTGCTTTTAACACTTCCGTCATTTGCATCTATATTTTAGAAAATATACCAATAGCCACATCCCCTGGTTTCTGTAACTCAGCAAATCTCCACTGAGCTTTTCAAATTCGCACCACCTGTGGTTCTGGTCTAGCTATTTAAGCCAATTAGCCTCATTCTATGTGGGCTTGTTTTTCCATAGTCTTCACTTTTGATTGACTCATTCTAGGAAGTCATGTGCCACACTCCTGCCCTGAGAACAATCTCTGTCAATGTCCTTGCTTCTGTTTGAACCATTAGTGTGTTTCACCTGACCCTTCCATTCATCTTTACGTAAATATAATATCCTGAGGCGTTTGAATCTCTGGATAAAATTTCTAGTGTGAGTGTCTTCTTGATCTTGTATATTTAATTACTATTTTAAGAAACCACGGTGTTATTTTTTTCTTTCTTACATGGTTCCAACTTTTTCAACTAAATCATTAGGTATAAGGGCATAAAACATTCATGTAGAGCTTTCCTAAATTAAACTTTCACTTTAGTCTTAAAGTATCTGTTTTTCCAAGTAACCCATATGTACATAGATGATTTAATGGACATCCATGACTATTTAAAGATTTAAATGTAAACTATCTTCTTGAAAGCAATACAGCACAGAAAGGATTGTAATTCAAGTTCTCAAATAAAAAGTCGTCCTTTGGCAATTCACTTCCACTGCCCTGGTTGGGTACCCAGAAGACAGATTCTTCTCTGTACCCAGTTTCTGCTCAGTGCAGCAAAGGGGAAAAGCCACCATGGGGTAGTCACAGCCCTCTGCCTGAATGGATTGCCTTCAGCCAGCACGACCTAACACCAACAGACTCTTAAACCAGCTAAAAGTGTGATGGAGATCTTCTCTGGGCCCATCTCTTACTTCCACGCCTCCCATCAAATTGTGATGGCAGGGAGCAACTGTGTTCTCTCTATGCCCGCTGAAAGCTGGCCATAATGTGAGAATCCCCTGGAGGTCAGCAAGAATCAGAATCCGTCTCTGTTCTTGCATTTGAGCAAGGAAATGTCTGCAAAGCTTCATGAGCCGGTATGTTCATTTCAGAACGTGTATTTGTCCCAACCTCTCCTCTCTGAGCAGTACCCTGATGCATGGGGGACTTCAGTCCATTTGAAATAAGGGCAACAGCATCAAGCCCCAGCTGAGGATGGGTCAAACTCTGCATCGTATGTGGATATACAGTGCTTTTTTTTTCACACAGGATTGTGGGAGAATTTCAGTCCCAAGTTCAAGCAGATTTGTGAACCTCTCCTTCCTTGACCCAGGAAGCAAAAAGGAAAAAAACGGGAAAGGACCAGCTATCAGCATAGACCAAGGTGAACTACTCCTGGGCAAAGAGCCTGAAAGGAAAAAGGGCCAGACTAGACAAGCAAGATTTGAAGAGTCAGTATTCAGGAGGGGAGAAGGCTCTTAGTTTACTACCCTCTCCTCGGCAAATGTCACATCTTAAATTCTATGAAATATTGCTCTTGCTTAATGATAAAGATATCTCCAGAGATCTCATTCCACCATTTTAAATGGGGTTGCTCCCAGATCAGAAATGGTGTGGATAAAGTCAGAATAAGGCCAGGTTTATTACACTTGCTTAAGTCTGGAGTCCAGTCGGGAGAAGTTCAGAGTTTTTGCTGCTTCTAAACTTTTATTTCCTTTTCAAGTCATTTCCTAGTATGTTCCTTGCACATTCCTCTCCTTCCAAGTTGGGAAGCTTTGGTTAGAATAATAATTAATGAGGGTAAAAAGAAAAGCACATATAACTCACCTGTAGTTCAAAAACATAACCAATAAGTAACTAAATACTAGTCTAAATGATACAGATAAATAAAGGCACTGTTATCCAGCACAGCACCAGATAGTGAATACAGATCATCCCTCCCAAGAACCATGTTGATATGCACATCAGCAAAATGTCAGTTACAGAAGGAACACAGTCAGATTTCAGGAAGGAAGAGGATGAAGCTATGTTTATTGTGTCCTTATCTCTGTTATGGTTTGTTCTGCATCAACAATAACCCCCTATTGTTTTTGTATTCCAGATACAATAAAATGTTTTACAAGAGATTAGTACCTCAGCTTTGCTTCTGCATTTGATCAGCCAGAGCATCTGTTCATTATTTTGTGTATTTCAAGGCAGCAGAGTTTATCACTTAAATAGACATTAAAACTTGTGGTGGTGCGGGTAATCACTTCAGCTGTTGGAAAACAGATTTGTTTGCTCTCTTTAAAATATTGTAAAACGTTCAAATGTTTCTTTGACAAATGTGCAGTTTCGACAGCACACTTATTGCTTTGCTTTAGCTTATAGGCAGTGATTACCACCCTCCTGCTGGTCTGGTAGGTGTCAGAGGCTTGCAGGAAAACCCAGATAGTGGTTTTAATAGAAGTCAAGACTCTAACCATAGAGAACACAGTACTAGGACTCCAAAATCCAGATTTTTTTCCTGGTTCTGTGTGTTACTTTGCATGAGTCACACAGGTCCAGCTATTCTAACTATCTGATCTATTGATCAATTAAAGGAATCTTGGAGAATCTGAAATTTAATTTCAGTGTGTCCCATATCTCTCCAAAATAGTGTAACAGATTCCTTTAAGAGTTAGCTACAAACTTTGAACTTGAAAATCAGCATCTTTTACTGATTGAGATACGATGACCTCTCTTGTACAGGAAAGCAAATTAGATCACAACGAAAAATTCTGGGTTTGAAATCTGTTTATTTGTTCATTCACGGTGAAATGTTTAGATAATGAGACAGTTATGTGTCTTCCTTGCCATAATATTAAAGAACATAAATTGATAAAAATGCAAGTTTGACATCAGATGTGCCCAGGGAGTGAAAACAAAGCCCTACTCCATAAATGTTTCCTGAAGTTTCTCCAAATTAGAGGGACCTGTTCATTTCACATTCACAAAGGCTGAAAGTGCAGTTGAAAACATTTTTTTATAAATTGTGTTGACTGGAGACAATCTCTTGCTCCCAGATCTTATGGTCATCCAATTAAGTACAGAAACACTGTTCACTGTTCTTCCAGAAGCCCTGTCGCCTGCTCATGCTGTGCTACCTGCATATGTATATGTAAAAAAAGAGAGTTTCTACCCTGCTAATCTTCTAAAGACTAAGATCAGCTAAAGACAGCTGTTATACTGAGAAATTAAGGGCAAAGCAGGCTGATAAAGACAGGCATCTTATAAGATTTTCAGTCATGCATATAGATTGACACCTAAGGTACAGAAACCTGAGTGAAATCAAGGAGGCAAGAGTACTTCAATCTAGTAGACTTGAAAATCTTGCTGGAAAATACAAGTATACAAGTATATCTTTAGGAGTCTGAACATGTTTGAAAATCTAGTCCAAGACCAGGTTTGCTACAGAACAAGGATTCTGTGTCTCCTGTGTCACATCGAGTATCTTACTCACAGGACTATCAAGCAATAACTATTAGGCACAATTTTTTGTTAAAGGAGGTTATGAAAGCATCATGGAGAAAAGGGAAAAATAGAGTTATTGTTACAATGCAAATCCTCACTGATCACTTTCCTGGGTCAGAAAGTCTAAAAGAAGCTACTTCAGAAAAATTTGACAACATCCACACGAGCCTTCTTAGCTCTCAGCAGCCGGGGGTCAGAAATACTCTGGTAGGTTTCCTTCCAGTATCTTCCTTGTCCCTGTCCATATTCTGCCAGCTGAGGGGCAGGGATAACACATCCAAACACCCATCCCTTCTGGCACTATGGTGTAATAAGATTAAATCGAGTGTAACACACGTCTCTATTTTTCTTCTCGTATATAGTGGGGTGGCTGAGTTTGCAGATATACCCCTTTGCATGCTAGCATATGTCTGGAAGATCAGAAGAAAGTCCGTGCTGGACTTTTGTTCTGGTGTAACTGACCTTCAAAGGCACAGGGAATCTCATCATATGGATCATTACAAGTCAGATCGGGGAATGTATCACCTGGGAAAAATAGCTTTGTGGACTGCCCATCTTTCTGTCTCTTCCTTTGCTGAGATCATAAATTAAACACAGACTTTTACTCCTGTCTCTGAATAATATGTTATGACTGGTTTTGAAATATATTGAGCATTTGTATTCATGAGGGGATTGAAATTTGGTCAATGTAAATTATAAATCCTCCCAGAATGTTATTTTCTTTTTTAAATCATTGCTGTATCTCTGAGCAGATTTCAAGGTGCAGTTCCTTTCAGAGTTCTTCAATTTACATTGCATGAGCAGAATGCATCCTTCCTTTCAGTGCATCCTCTAGGTTCAATGTACCTTGAAAAGTCCAAGTCCAACCTAACGTGAAATTCACTTCTCACCACAGTAAGGTATTTGTTTACTTAAATGCAGTTTAAATTTCTGTACCATTCTGGAGTCGTCAGGTTAGCTTTATCTGAAGAAATTGTGAGCTTGCAATGAAGTATTAGTAGTTATCCTATAATTAATACAGTTTCATCAACACAGGAGCTGACAGAAACACTTTCCTCCAATGTCATTCTTATTTCCTCTTCTTCTTTTTTTAAATAAAAATCATTAATTCAAAACCTCATATCTGAATAATCCTTGGTGCATAGGATGCTAATTTGAAAATACTGTGAATTAAACTTTTCTTTTGCCAGTTTATTGGTTGGCTTGTTACATTAACAAGAAAACTGATAAGTTTAATTACTTTTATGAAAATGAAAGGGAACTATTATTATTTTGCTAAAGCACTAGTGGTAGTGCCACTTTAAACTAAAGCATACCACAGGCTAAGTGACATGCTTGGTAGGGAGCATATCAAACAATGGAAGAGAATTCTTATTTATTAGAACAACATTAGCATTTTATGGTAAAGAGATTGATTACCCGACCCTGGTTTGTTTGTTTCTCTCCTGACACTCGGTGTTCTTGTATAATTCCCTATTTCCCAACAGTAATAGTGATTATTTGATTCAATGACAGATTATGTAGCCTGTATGTAATCAAGAGCTGATAGCAATTACATTCCAAATTTAAAGACTTTGAAAAAGATGTTTACATGGTAGATTTCAAATAATATAGATTAAGTGTCACAGTTTTCCTCCCTGAGAACAGAGTGAGGTATTCTTGTTTGTGTTTTGATTCTGTAAAGAATACAACTATCATGCACATCATGCACATTTTATTGACGAATTATTAAGCCAGCTTCTGCCTTGTTAAAATCACAGGTTTCTATTTGCCTTCATTAACACTGTCCAAGTGTGAATTAGGAAGTAATTCTGCTTAGGGTATACGCCCACGCAATGTAACTCACTTGTGTAATTCCATTAATTGTCTTGAGGGTTAGTTTTGGCTTCACACCAGTAGAAGTTAGAGGGGAATTCACCCCAGAGACTTCATTGGGTAGGTTGTCTGTCACCGAAAACGCCATTCTTCCCTGGCATCTAGCTGCTGCTCCAAAGAGGTAGGGGCCTCCAGTAATTCCTGTGTCTTACAGGTAGCTCAGGTGTTCTAGGGTATCTCAAACGACACCCCAAGCTTGTGTTTAGGTGACTGACATACCCCAGGCACCTACATTCAGGACAGTTGTCCAATCTCTTGTTCTAGTCAAAGAAGGTCAAATCAAAATAGTCCATAAAGCCTAAGGAAAGAGTCTTCCCATCATTAAGTTCTGCAAAAGGTCAGAACACCGTTCAAGAGCTTATCTCCTTCCTATAAACAGACTGCATTGTCAGATGTACCCATCCATGCTGTAAGCACAGTAAACTCTCACCCTTCCTGCCTGGGATGTTGCTGACTGTAAGTAAAGTAAACACAACCTCTGGTGGCACAGTTCATCTCAAGAGTGAAGGAGCTGATGTAGTCTCACAATGGTGAATGTTTAGAGAAATAACAATTCAGGTTTTGGAATAAAACTCAGGAAATAAATGTTTAGGTCCTGACCCTGTCAGAGATTTCATATGAAATGTCTTCAACAGAATAGGGGATTAAACATACACAAAAATTTAGAGTCAAGTGTCAAGAAACAATTTTACAGATAAACTGGAGTTCTGGTTTTGCATGTAGCCCTTTCTCTGCTGAGCAGCATGGAGATCAGCCGTCACTAAGAGCCATTAACTACACGTGAAGCAGAAGAAAGGACAGAGCAGAAATATTTTGTAATTTGTAGTACAGTTTGTGGTCACACCATGAGCTGAGGTGGAGCGGCTGCTCCATTCTGGCATTAGGATCAAAAAAAGATCCTCAAATAGAGTGAAGGAGTGCAGTAACATCCTCCCTTTCTTATTTGTTAATTAGATGCCATTTTTAAGTTGCCTGGTTTGATTTAAGCAGAGTAAATCCCACCTGCAGGCAGAAATAGGGACAAATGAACTTTTGAGGTCACTTTGGAGCTTGTTACCTGCAGTGCCAGGGTGGGTCGATGGTCAGAATTCCACTTTTCTTTCGTATTAGAAAGATTTGGGTAATTTAGTCTCCTAGGGATGCCTTCTTGTCTTACTTACTTTCATATACAGTTGTGTCTAGAAGGCTGAGTTGAACTTTTCTTACATGTGAAAACTAAAAGTCAAGCTGCTTCTGTGCAACAGCACTTAAAGACTATTTACTTACAAAATACCTAGGTGCTTAAATATTACATGTACTTTGAAAGTCTTCTGCTTAGCCTCTGGGACAAATCTAGGAAAATTTTTAAATGTGTGCATTTCCTCTGAGAAAAATAGAAATTAGGCATGCAAGTACATTGATGTATCCATCTCTGTGCCTGTTAGTTTATATAAAGGAGCCGTTTCTTTATTGCTCTTCCACTTTTTGTCTCCCTTACATAGAAATCTGATAACTGTGTTCTCAGGCAATCCACAGGGAATTGAACCACAAGCATCTAAGGCTTAAGTACTAGAGCTTGAAGGCACAAGCCAAACTTCTAGGTCAAGTTGGATCATCTTGGGACAAACAATAAAGGATAACTTGCCCTAGGTAATATAATAAGGTAACTGTCATCTGCACTTGTTTTTCTGTGTGGTCATATTAGAATGCCTCACCCAACCTGAGCTGTCATTTTAATGTGGTTTCTCCACACCATACCAAAATACACATTATAAGAAATTACAGCTCTCATCTCTCTGTGCTATGCTTCTTATCAACGGTCTGGCTGGTGAACAGTGTGAACTTGAACAGCAGAGAAAATAGGCTTGTTGCACTTCTTTCTGGGGAAAACCCAACTGTTTGGAAACATAGCTTGTAAATTTTATGTTTAATGTGTATGCCTTTACATTGCTATTCAGTGGAGGAAATAACAGAAGGAGGAACAGGGGGATCTCTGCTTACCTCCTAGAACACTAAAGAAATAAGCTGTATAGAATCTTCAAATACCATTAAGCAGAGCATTGGGTATCTGAGGATTCATTGATTACACTGGCTCATTAATCAAATGGAAATGAGATGTCACCTCAAGAGCACTCCTACTTTTTAAGTATTTGTGGTGCTAATCTCACCATCCAAACAATATTATGGGGTGGAAAAAGACTGAGAAGAAAAAAAAGGTTTTTACCATAGTAATACAAGAAAGAGTGATTATTCCCAGCATGAAAACAAGCTTCTGAGATCCTTTACTAAGTCCTGTTCTTCTACACTCTTTTATCTAGAAATAAACGTACAGAAGATGAAGAGTGCTGATTTAAATACATGCATGGACAGACTGAATTGCTATAGAATAGTCTCTGTGAAAATGAGACAAAGGAACCTTGGCAAAGAGGAGAAGCATGAAGAGGTGAGGCATAGTGTAGAACACAGAAATTTAACAAAAATTATTACAAAAAACCTGCCAGCTTCAGGCTGTCCAAGATCAGGAGGCAAAGCTCAAACATTTTATGATTAAGAAATACTGGGTTCCTTTGCAGTCACCTCCTCATCTTGGAACTGCTAAAGAGGACACGAAGGTCCAAGACATCTGTTCAGGTACACAAGTATAGTGACATCTGAAAGTAGAGCAGCTACTCTAACCGGCAGGCTAAGCCTTCTATGCAGTCACTCAGAGCAAGGAAGGTGACTCTGAAGAGTGATCCAGAGAATAAATATGTCAAATAGAGCCACTAACAAGTTAAAAAAAACAACCAAACAAAAAAACCCCACACAAAATAAAACCAAAAACCACACCAAAACAAAAAAAACCCACAAGGCATGTTCTGAATTATTAGGTAATAGTTTTCTGCAGGTTGGATGCCTGACCAAGACCAGCCCTCCACAATATCTCCATTCAGGGTTCAACCCAGTTCAGAGGTTGCACATTCAGGATATGAGACACTCCATCTCTCTGCTAAAATGATGTTTCAAAGATGGAGGCAGTGCAACAAAACGTGGCTTTATAGGCAAACAGCGAGGGCACTAAGCTACAAAGCAGACATGGTACTATTTCTCTGTTGGTTCTTTGGGGCCAGAAATGTTTTTTGATCTGATTATAAATTAGTCCCACCTGAAGCAGCTCAGGGCTACCTAAATATAGCTAACTCACAGAGTGAGGGCAAATAATTATTGAAATAATAATAAATAAAGACAAATAAATTCAGGAAATAAATATTTTGGGAATGAAGGCCAGAGGCTCTTTAAATTCACAGAATTAAAATCCAATGAACCTGAAAAGGTAATCAGTGGGAAGGATCGTAGAATCATAAAATGGTTTGGGCTGGAAAGGACCTTAAAGGTTCCCTGGTTCCAACTCCTGGCCATTGGCAGTGACACCTTCCACAAGACCAGGTTGCTCAAAGCCTCATCCAGCCTGGCCTTGAACACCTCCAGGGATGGGACATCCACAGCTCCTCTGGGTATCCTGGGCCAGTGCCTCACCACCCTCACAGTAATATTTTTTTCCTTATATCTAACCTAAATGTACCCTCTTTCAGTTTAAAGCCATTACCTCTCATCCTATGGTTACGCTCCCTGATCAAGAGCCCCTCCCCATCTCTCCTGTAGCCCTCTTTCAGCACTGGAAGGCAGCTATAAGGTCTCCCTGGAGCCTTCTCTTCTCCAGGCTGAACAACCTCAACTGTCTCACCTTGTCCTTGTACAGGAGGTGCTCCAGTCCTCTTCTTGTCTTAGTGGCCCTCCTCTGTACCTGCTCCAACAGGTCCATGTCTCTTCTGTGCTGAGGACCCCAGAGCTGGACATACCACTGCAGGTGGGGTCTCATGAGAGCAGAGGAGAGGGGGACAACCACCTCCCTTGGCCTGCTGGACACACTTGATGCAGCCCAGGTCACGGTTGGTTTCTGGGCTGCAAGCGCACACTGCTGACTTATCTTCAGTTTCTCATCTACCAGCACTCCCAAGTCCTTCTCCTCTGAGCTGCTCTCAATCCACTCTCCGCCCAGCCTGTGTTTGTGCTTGGGATTGACTCGACCCACATGCAGGACCTTGCACTTGGCTTCGTTGAACTTCATGAGGTTTTGCATTGGCCCACCTCTCAAGCCTGTCCAGGTCCCTCTGGATGCCATCCCTTCCCTCCAGCGTGTCCCCACACCCACAGTTCTGTGTCATCCACAAACTTGCTGAGGGAGCACTCCATCCCACTGTCCATGTCTCCAACAAAGATGTTAAACAGCACTGGTCCCAGTACCGACCCCTGCGGAACACCACTGGTCACTGGTCTCCACTTGGATGTTGAGCTGCTGACCACAGCTCTTTGATGGATGAGGAGCCTGGCAGAGGCTGAGAGAACATCGTAGTGCCACCCCAGGGGTAAAAGGACAGATGAAAGGGAAAAGGGTTAGGTCCTAAAATTATGGCAAGTCCTCTAAATTAATGCTTCTGTATAACCTGTCTAGGACAAACGATCATCTACAGTGTGACAAAAGGCCTGAAATTATCACTACACATTGCTTTGGTGTCTTTTGTGTATGCTAACCCAAATTAGTGTATGGCCTATGTCCTGTAATGGGAAAGTAACAGTTATCTTCCAGAAGATAGTGTAAGTATCTCATCCCTGAACACAACACGAGTGATCCCATCTCTAGCAACAGGGGCAGACCTGGCTGCACGTCCTCCTTCTGCAGGCTGCACCCACGCAGGAAGCACTGCTGTGTATGAGTAACCTTGCAAATGTATGTGAGCAGCCTTGCACTGTGTCCCGTACATAAGACAGATCTTGTCCCCAAGCCCCTGAAACACACAAAATTATGGTTTTTTGAGTAAGTCAAGGCCTTAAAAACAGAAATACTTAGAAATCTCCTATACTAAAATAACTGGTAAGTCAAAAAGCTCTAAGTCTCTTTCTTATGGTATAAACTTCCCTTGCACACTAAAAAGAGATATTAATTATGAAAATAATGATTTGGGTCTGTGGGGTGTGTGTCAAAAATCATAACCAGGGTAGAATGTGGCTTGTGCTGGATCTCGCTTTTCCTAGGTTTGAGGCAAGTGTAATTCTGGGATCAGAGAAAAAAAGTGAAAAATCCTCATTTAAAATAAAGCCCCTTTTGAGATGAGTTGAGTTTTATTTTGCTCTGTTTGTTATGTTTTTATTTCGGAGGTTTATAGTAGGAGTGTCTGAGTGAAATGGATTAGGGAGCAGCACAAGTGAAAGACTGCAAAGTTGATTTTATATGCAGTCACCAAATGGTTTTAGATTATATCCCATCCATATTGTATCACTGGTACTTATTTGACATAGGTATATATGTAGAAGTTTTAGCATTATAAGAAATAACACAAGCACAGTTTGTTTATAAAATTGTGTTTCTACTGAAAGAATAGCCATTAGTAACATTAAAATTTGAACACGAATGCGTCATTTAGAGCAAAACAGTCTATGTGTCTGTTACAGAAATATTTGCTACTCTGTCTCTAAGGCAAATAGGATGCAAATGAAAAATAAAAACCATATGATGTGCAGTTTTTATTTCCCCTTTCAATATTATTTCCTCACATTTGGTAAAGGAATGACTTCAGTCACATGGAAATGTATTTTAGGTTTAGAGTAAGTAAGTTTTACAAATCCTGAAAAAGATGGCACTTTTTCTCTTTTTTTTTTTTTTTTTTTTTTGGCAACTCCTTTTTTTAATTAGTATCATAAATGTGTAATTAAACTTTTTGCAGTCCAGACTTTTCAGCTTCCTGCTGGCACAAAAGGATTAAATACATGAGACCGACTAGGAAGCCACTCTATAAACCACAGTGATCCCAGCGTGTCCGTTACCACAGTCCTCTCATGCCCCAAGGCAAAAAAGCAGTAGGGATTTTCTTTCTTTATTTTTTTCTAATCCTCTCAGTTTCAGCAAGTGACAGTGTAACACTGCAGGGGAAAGGGATGGTTTTGTGGCCGTGCTGCGGCCATGTGAGCTGCAGGGCTGGGCACCGCGGGGCTGCTGCTGCTGCGTGATATGAAAGGAGGATGAGTATTGCCAGGGGGAGGCTGCAGACCCCTCTGGCCACCTTGCTATGTTCATCACCATGTCTGTCAGGGCTTATTTTAGGGTTCAGACACAGACATCAACTTCAGCATTTACGGAGCTGTTCATCTGGTAAAATGCATAGACCGCAATTCTATTTGAGTTAGTCCCCAAGACTCATTTTACAATTAGCAGAGGCAGTTTAAGGATGTGAATCATCAAACACCTCACATCTAAAAAAAAAAAAAAAATGTCTAAAATGCATAAAATTGATTGCACTACTTAAATTAAAAAAAAAAAAAAACAACAAAAACAAAAAACTGTTGTTTCTCTCTGTTGGCTATATAGTGATCCAAAGTGGCTGGTCCATTGTACCCATTTATGCCATAGGTGTTTCACACTCTTGAGGTCTCATTCTCAGTGCTATGATTCACAGCTGATGTGTCAGCTGGGTTTCAGACCTTTTTCATTCTGTCTCAGTTGCTTGGATTGTAATCTATGGCAAGTCAAATCTTTCCTTTGCCTGTCTCATCTGCTTCATCAGTGGCAGGTATTTATCACTCCCTGCACCGATGGCCTCTGCAGCACCAACCCAAGATTTGTCATATCCCCACTCACACGGGAGACGCCACATGTGATTTGATACCCACATTTTCACATTGTTCTTCCTTGTGTGCGCAATAATCACCCCTGAAGCCAAGAGCTGTGGTTCTCAGCATTGTTAAAAGGCTCATAACTTATGTGGCATACTTTTTAGGAAGAGGGGAAGGGAAACTTGGAGAGGATGTGGAGGATTAACGTGACTCAGTGTAGGGGTGCAAACCAGTACAAGCATACACTGAGAGGTTGTGATACCAGTTATGAAGCTGTACTCATGTTTTTTGCAACCTGACTCTCCTTGGAGCCATCCAACTTGAAATACAAACACCACCACATTGTGCAAGCAATGGTGTTTGTGTGTTTTGACTGAATATAACATCAGAAAAGACCAGTCCCAGTAACTCATAAAGCATTTATTGTTATGGCAACACATCTCAGCTAAGGCTTCTATACGCCATGTTTATGCATTATATGTAACATATATATAACATCAATTATGCATAATATTAGTTATAACAGCCCTTGTAATAACATAAGCTTGAGAACCGTCATAAACCATAGCCTTAGGATTATATCAGCTGCTTCTCTACCTCCAGCTTTGTCCTTCCACATGCTTTCCTCCTAAGGCAATGTCATCTCTCTGACATATATTCCCACCTGGAGATAGTCTGGTCCCCTGTGGGAGCATCAGCACATGGTTCAGAAGTGCCTTTACTCAGTTTCCTTGTGTTCATATGTGTTTATATGTTTCACTAACTTTTTATTACTTTGTGCCTAGCAAGTTAGGAAAGTTAAAGTTATTCTGTCACCTCTCAGCACAGGGTTGTCTCAAGTACTTAGGAATACGTGTCTATGTGTTACAGACAGGTAGTTGCAACACGGTGTTTGTAATAAATCCGCCAGGCCTTTTGCAAGCACTTGATGCCAGTTTTCCTCTTCATCTAGTTGAGTTACGTCAACAAGACCCACTGTGTTGGAACCAGAGGGAAGCACCTTTTTTTCTGAAAAAGCCTTTTTGTTCGTTAGCATGCACAGGTTTCCTTCAGGTCTGCCTAGCCTGAAGTAAACAAAGCTACTTGCAAGCTATGAAACCAACTAAGCCAACTTCATCTTTCTACTGTAATGCAAAAAAAGACATATATTTATCAGTCCAGTGTAATAAGTTAGACATTCCACTTCCCATTTTCCTTTTCTGCTCTCATAAAAGCAATTAATGAAATATGAAACAGAGACAGAATAAAAAAGTTCTTTTTTTACTGCTCAGGTAATATCTGTGACACTCTTGATGTTAGAAGTATGACCAGAAAGGTGAGGGAGTCAGAAATAAAATAGCCAGTCCAAAGAATGAGCGTTCTTTTGGGCAGGGTTGGCAAAATATTTCTTTGCAAGGCTTTCTATGGTAAGCCTTGACAGCCTGAAAAGAACTGATGAAGTAAACCACACCAATGGTAGGTGTAAGTGTACTTTGAGATTCCACTAAATTGGCCTTAGGAGACCTGGCCTCTGCCTCACACTTGTATGAGTCACTTCAGATGCCATCCAAATGGCCACAAACATCCCTGCCTTCACAAATAGTTGCGAAGCTCATCTTCAGCACAGCTTATTTACATTTTTCCCTCTTCTGCACTGGATTGCCTATTGGTCTTGGAGATGGGATTTAGGCAATTGCTTTGTGATATATAAAATCTTCAGCATCATACATTAAACAGAAAAAGGTTTTGAGGTGCAATGTGTAAAAAAAAGCATAAAGGTAGATAGTCATTTTTTTTCTTTACTACATCAGAAGAAAGCTGCCAGAGGTAAGGGGTTGATAAATAGTCCAGGTATAGAAGAAGCACCAAAGGATGTTAAGGCTATAACAGAAAACACAATTTTTTTTCCATCAGCATCCACCATAGCCTTCCTTTACAGGTGACAAGTCTGAGGAACTGTCTCAAATCTAGTTGTCAAGAGCAGAGATATATAAAAAATGATTAAATGAACAATAAAAATTTGCCAGACCCAAGCGATAAAGGGATTCAGATATGAAACTGCTGACCTACTGCCTCTGGTCTGTAACCTATTTCTTAAATCAGCCCTGCTACGGAAGGAATAGAATATGCCAGCTCTTGTTTAAAAACATTTTGGGGGTGATCTGGAGAAATACAGAGGAATAAATCTGTCTGTCATACTAGAAAATTGCTGAGAAAACGATGGCAAGGAATGGTACAAACTAATGTGTGGAAAAATCTATTGGGAATATGTTCTTGACATGGAGAAAGCCATGCTGCACGTGGCTGCAACAGCACTTTGAAACCCATAAGCAAAAAGATACAGGTGACCTATATCTGCATCTTTGCAATATTTTTGACAAATTTCCTCATAAAAGACTCTCAAGGAAACTTAGCAAAGACAATAGGAGGCAGAAGGTTTTTGAAAATGAGGAAGAAATGGGTAGGGATTGGTGTACAATTTTCATTATGATGGAATACCTCCCAGTGAGTTTCACAAATGTCCATTCTGGGACCTATATTGATTAACATAGTCTGGAAAGATCTGGAAAATGATTAACCAATGAGACATGAAACTGTTATTCATAAAGAGAGATATTCAGAATAGTAAAAAGTAAAACTAACAGCTACAAGGCACAAAAGGATCTCACTGTATTGACTGACTGGACAATAAAATTGCAGATGGAAGTCACTGTCAATGAATGTGAAATACTGCAGAAGAGACAAAAGATAACTCAAGCTATGAATATGATACAATGGACTCTAAATTAACTATTACTGCTTAGGATAGTTCTCTGAAAATGCCATCTCAGCTGTCAAAATGACAAAAAAAAAGGTTAGAAATTGTTAGAAAGAAAAAAAAGAAAAAAAGAAAACCAATATCACCATTATGACACTGTAATAATAGATATTTCTACCACCCCTTGAGGGCTCCAAATGATGGTCTGCTGATCTCAGAAAAAGGTACTGTGAAGCCAAAAATGAAATAGAGAAGGTCAAAAATGTGGTCAGAAGCAAATCATGAAAAAGGAAAACTAAACAGCCTAGAATTTTTCAGCTTTCATGCAGAGAAGGGATACAGCAAATGTTTAAAGCTATGAACAATGTGAAGAGGATGATGAAGGAAAAAGTGTTTGTGGTTTCTCAGAATACAGTAAATTGGGGTTCTCACCGAGGTAGGCTTAAAATGCTAAAAAAGGAAGTGCTTTTCACACACCACACCTAATTCGAGGAGGAAATTCCCCACAGCAGAGTTTTGTCAAGGCAAATAGAATAAGGGGATCAAAAGAAGATTAAAGTCCCTAACGTACAGGTTACTGGAAGCCATGAGTGGTATATCAAGAGAAAATTTTTCTCCTTTGTCCAGTCCCCATGTTTTTCTATGCATCTCCTATTGACCATGACTAGACAGAAAATACTGTCCTGGAAGGATATTTGGTGTGATCACATAATACTGTTCTTAGAAAGCTATTTATGTTCCCAGGCTGATAACTGTCACCACATGAGGTGCTTCTGCCACATCATAAGAAAGCCACCAGGGAAT
>NW_010109994.1:54916-63071 GCF_000699245.1 Pterocles gutturalis | reverse complement strand
CCCACCGGGAAATATGTGGAGGTTTAACCCCAGCCACTGTAAGCACCATAGAGCCACTCACTCACTCCCCCCACCCCAGTGGATGGGGGAGAGAATCGGAGGAAAAAAAAGGTAAGCAAACTCATGGACTGAGATAAGAACAGATTAATGACTGAAATAAAATAAAATAATACTAATAATATTAATATTACTAATAGTAAAAATAATTACTAATACTAATAATAAATTTTAATGAAAAGGAAAATAATGAAAACAAAACCCAAGAAAAATAAGTGATGCAGCTGCTCACCACCCACCAAACAATGCCCAGACAGTCCCCAAACAGAGATCACATCCCCCTGGCCAACTCCCAGGTTATATACTGAGCATGATGGTTTATGATATAGAATATCCCCTTTAGCCAGTTTGGGTCAGCTGTCCTGGCTGTGTCTCCTCTCAGCTTCTTGTAGCAAAGAAGCTGGAAGGGCAGGGGCAGTGTGAGAAGCTGAAAACATCCTTGGCTTAATGTAAGCATTGCTTGGCAACAAGTAAAACATCAGTGTGTTAACATTGTTCTCAGCACAGACCCAAAACTGACACTAACTACTGTGAAGAAAATTAACTCTATCCCAGACAAAAACAGCACAACATAATCCATCTAGGACCCGTACTTTAGTAATCTTTTCACTCTTCTTTTCTTTTCCCTCCTGAAATGCTTCCTTCACAGTAGTCTGAAGTCCAGACCTCCTAGAGCATGCTGTACAATTAAACCGGGTGACATAAGTACACACTACAGTGAGAGGGTTTGACGTTGGTTGCCATTTATTACTTGGAAAATTAAGGTTTTTTCCCTCATTAAGCCTTTGCATGGAAAATTAGATGTGTAAATGGAATTACTGTCGTACATCCACAGCCAGATTATCTAGTACTGATGCACAGTTTGGGCCCTATGGCTACATAAGAGCCAACATTGGCAGTCCCCTCTAATACCAAGTCTGAGCAAAGTCCACCATCTCTAGCAACTATCTGCAGGTGATCTCAGCCTTCCCTTATTTGGGAAGGACACAGGAAAGACCCACAGAGATGTGTCCTGATGAAATTTGAAGGTAATATATGTACTTGGCAAAAAGCCTGTAAGAGACAAAGACCAATAAAAGAGCTAGCCAGCTCCCCCCTGCCATCTCACAGGACTCATGAAATTAGCTTTGAAGAGTGAAGGTATCAATAAGTTTTGGATGTTAATTATGATGTTAATTAGTCAATGTCCATTTAAACCAAATTCTCTTTACAATTTAATTCCAAATTATTGGAGTTTGTTACAACTCCAGCAACAATACTAGGTGGTAGTCTACTGACCTTTTCCCATCATGAAGCTCTGATTATAATAGCTGACAATTTTGCCAAAATTTCATTGTCATGATGGACTTTTCCATGTTGGTTGTCTCTATGCATAATTTCATACAAAAAGATTTAGTCACTTGTAAGAATGAAGTCTAACTACATTGTTCTCCCAGACAAGTTGGAACCCAACAGAACCCAACAACTGGGAGTATGGACTTAAAGTAAGGTGAGCAATAGCCATTATTTCAAAGTAGAATGTGAACTGTTCAGAAAATGTGAAAAATCAGACACTGAGAAGCTCTGAACACTTTCAGGTTGCAATGCCTATTTTGCACCTGTGAAATGAAACACCAAAGTACCAGCCCTTACCTCAGGAATGTAGTAAAACTAAAAGAAAAAAAAAAAAGTAAAAAAGTTTTCAAAATGCTTGAATGTTTTTCTGAAGAAGAAAAGGACCACAGGGTAAGAACAGAGCACAGTATACAAGCCAGAGTCATTGAACATTGCAGAGAAACTACTGACAAAATCCTATCTCCTTAGAGTCCAAAATGTGTCAGGATTCTCTGAAAAAGAAAAAAGACAGTATTAAACCAATTAAAGAGTGTATCAACATGCACATGCACAAGGGAGCTGAATTAAGATTCCACTGTCAATGTTAATTTTCATGTTTCTTAAATGTGAATTGCTTTGCAATCTTACTCTCCTAACTACATTTACTGGTATGCAATTTAAATAGAACAAGCTGAAGAAAACCATGCAACTCTCTCAGTTTCCCTGTATTTCCTCTCTTTACTTAAACTAGAGAGAACAACTGTGTTCTGACAAAAAAAAAAAAAAAAAAAAAAAAAGGCTTTAAAACAACACAAGTGCCATTTTCATCACCATCTGCTCAATTATGTTCTGCACTAGTAGCAGTTTTCCAAGCACAGGTATGTCTTCCTTGTTGAAAAATGTTTTGTCTTTGTTAAGAGATAGTTGAGATCCTTAGCTTGTGACTGGTTTGGGTTTTTGTTTTGTTTTTCTTTCCCCAGTCTCATTTCCAGGAACTTCATTCCTTTTATTTCAGCTTTCTAACTCTGAACTCAGTGTTCCTCTCAGGAGTGCTAGTAAAATTAAATGGTTTGGAAAAAGAAAAAAAAAATCAACAACAAAAAAACTTAACCAGCAAAAATCCCAGCCAAGATAAAATTCAGAATATCTTTCAGCAGAGAAACACAATAAACTTCCTGTTTATAAATTTAGCCATTCATTTTTAACTAGTGGCAAAGCAGGATCTCAGCAGGACATTTAGACAGTAGTATATCCAGATGGATTCTCAGTGTGAAGAGAGTCTGAAATACCCTCACTGACATAATAAAAACAGGGTTTTCAGGCTTGCAAAGCAGTGGCACAGGGACTATGAGTAAATTTATTTCACAGGAAGCCCGTATCTTGAGCTAATGGGAAAATGTAGATCTTTTGCCTTGCTCTGTATGTGGTAGGTCATAGATACGATGGGATTATAAAGGAAATGGATCTATGTGCCACAGCCCCTGACAGCACTGTGCTACATTTCTTGGCCCATGCCCTAATTCAGAGTCACAAGCAATCTTTTCTTCCAGCCAGTCAATGCTTTTAGTGGCTCACAGCCTGACTGTGTCGTATAACCCCCCAGGGGCAAAGCAAACTTGTCAATAACTCCTAAGCACCTTAAATGAAATATGTAAATTCAGTAATTCCTACAGAGAAGAGAGATGGGGGAAGGGAAAGTGTTTCAGAAGAAGTGTTGTTAGGGGATTTTCAGGGGGGAGGAAGGAGTAATTTGAAGAAGCCAGATTGCTAACAGCTGAAATATTAATAAAGATAATAATAACGTGAAGAAACATAAAGGTGACTTAAGTCAAAAGCAAAATGTGTTAGGTGATTCCGGTGTCTGGTACCCAATCAGTCACATGGTAGGAAAAAGAGGTAGCAGACAGAATTTTGTAGAATGAGGTCATCTGCACGTATTAGTTTAAAGAATATGGCAGAGACTCAAATTTGCTACTGTGCATGCCCTGTCTCCTTGTGAAGAAGAGCCCTGCTCCTTCTGGAAAAGGCTAGTCTCCTCTCAGAAGACAAATATAATCTCCTATATCACAGATTTAGGGGAGGACAGAGTGAGAAGTTGCTGACTGATGGTGGAACTTGGCTCCAGGATAATGACCAAAGGAAAACAGGGGTGGTCCAAAGGGTGCTGCATGCACCAGGCATACAACAGGCAGAGCCTGAGTGATGCTCATCCTTGCACCCGCACAAATTGGTAGGATTTTGGCTAGGAAAGGGTTGTGGGGTGCAAGCGGAGTGTGTATACTTGTATGTCTGACAGAGTGATGGAGGGAGCCTTGCCTGTTCATGTATTTTTATGAAGGAGTCCCACGTGGATGACAGTTGGGTGTCACGTGTGTCCCTGGTAATATGTTGAGAAACCTTATTTCTGAGTAGGAAGCAGAGGTGGAAAGGGGGCAGGTAGTTCCCACAGTGAAGCCAGACCTTTTCTCCTGTTGTAGCTGATGAAGATGAACAGCTGCTGTTTGTTTCAACGGAAAGAGGTCTCTTTGCTGAGAAGGGGCAAGAAAACTTTAGGGTTAATGGGAGACATGGTCAACAGGCATGAGCAGGCAGCCAACTGTCTGAAGAGTAAAAGAGAAGAAGGTGAGAAAGGCAGAGAGAAACTGTTTGAAGGAAATGAGAAAGTTGGTTGGAGGAAGGGGAGATGAGGAGAAGGGGTATGTGGAGATACTGATGGTCATGAGACATGGAGGCAGAAGGGAGTATGTTTCTGTGTGTGTACAAACAGTGTTGAGTGCAGTCTTCCTTCCATGCACCATACCATACCACGTGAAGCTCAGGGGTTTGTTGTGTTGAGCCTTTTAGTCAGAGTTTCCACTGACTTGTGGCTGAGAAAGGCTCAGGCTGCCCAAGAAATGCCTGAGCACACCATGGCATATTCTCCGTGTTGTCTAGATGAATATCCTTTCAGTCAGCTAAAAAAGTCATCACTGGAAATCTGACAGGAAACAACAATGTCCCTGAAGTCCCAGTGGGTGCCACACAAATCAGCCATAAGTGGGTAACCATTGTCAGTAGTAATGTACGTGGGGATTTTTTGCCTTGTGTGTATTGACCTAACATCTCTTCAAACCACTTAACAATAAGAAAAGAAGACGTTCCTTTTTGATGACGAGCTTCATGATGAAGTTAATCAACCATCAGTGTTGTTAAGAGAGAAGAAAGTACATACTTGTTCACATACTAGATTGCCACTTCTTGGTACAGTACATAATTTTCCATGGTGAACCATGAGGCTCTTGAGTATGACACTTTTCAGAGCTGTGGATCTCCCTAGGAATTACCAGATGAGACACATGTCCCTCTGAAAGCCTTTGGGCTGTTCCTTTGGAGTATGTCAGTGTCACCTACAATTGGCAGGCAGGGATGAGCCAGACAGTGAGGGGCTTTGTAGATCTCTGCATTAACCACCGTGATTTTTTTTGCTTTTGTAACCCCAAAGATGGAGACTACCATGACCACTGAAGACACATCTAGACCCCTGTGGCTATCCCAAAATGTGAGAGTCGCACTCCTGTTCCACCCAGGTGGTATTTTGCACCCTGAGATTGGCAGACTCCCAGGAGAAGACAATATTGTCTCTAGGTGCTGCTGATGTGTGTCCCAAACCACTGAGATATACCAGACTTGGTCCTGTGGTGATGACCACAACTGTTAGCTCAGGACAACTGCTGCAGAACTGGACTGTGCCCAGTCATACACAAAGGAAGCAACTGCAGAACTGTTGGAAATCAGATGACAGAGAGCAATTTGATAGAAAATACTCATTGATCCATGGCCCTATTCCCTGCTCACTTCTGTAAGGTCCCCAGGAAAAGAGGAAAGATCATAGGTCTCATGAATTATTCAGGTAGGCTGGGCCCAGTCCATAGATCACTCCCTGGCTGTACATGCACACTGGCAATTTTTCTAAAGCATCGCTTTAGGCTTTAATCTGCAAATAACTTGAGCATGTCTCAAAATAGCTGCTTACAGCAAGTTAGGGAACCCTACAAAGTGTTTTTGCTGAAACAGTAACTTGCTATTAAATGTAAAATTAGAATGTTCCCACGTGTACAGTATTGAAGCTCATGCTAAAATTCCATGTAAGAAAAAGATACACATCTGTTTATTTGTGGTGGTAAGCCTGTTAATTAATCACATTCATGAATTATATAAAAACAAATTCTTCTGCTCATCAAAGCTTTCTGCGAATTCAATTTGGTGTGATGTGGGAAATCAATTTGAAAGGAATCTATTTTTTAGCTAGCTATAACTATTATTTCACTAACAGATAATTCACACAGACAAAGTATTCCTATTTCAAAAACTTTCAATGTTGTTTTAACTTCTTTGTGTCAGAGTCAGAATATAAATTAAAAAAAAAAAAATCATATTAAGACTCCTTCTTTGGATTCAGGTCAAAGACACTGAGGGCTGTTGACCGTTTTCTCAAAGCTGTCCCCTGGCAGAACTTGTACTGCCTGATTGCTCTGTGTAACCATGGGTGTATCTACAACGAAGCTTAGCGTAAGGTGCACAATTTAGCCTCAAATGAGTAATTTGCCTAGTAACACCCAAACACAGCTTAGCACAGTGCTTCACTGAGATCTTTGGATTGCCCTGCATTGTACCACTGTGTGTACCTGTAAATCTCAGCTTCTAACTTTCTGAAAACACATGCCCAGTATGGGACTGCATCCTCACAACACCCGCTGGCTGTAGCATGTGCTATCCCAAAAAAAAGGGAACTGAGTCACAGTTGTTCTCACTATAACAATAAAGATGCTTCTGGCAGAGTTTTACATTGAAATAAGGTAATTTCTCTCATGGCTAAAATGAAGCCCCGTTGTGCTAGGAGAACCAGCTGAGGAAGAGCACTGGCAGAAAGTGGGACTGAAACCCTTGTGCCTTTGCCTGCAGCTTGATCGGCTGGTCAGGTTTTGTTTCCCTGCTTCTCAGTAGCCATAAATCAGGTGTAAATGCAAGTAGTAGCAGTGTTAGTGACCTTTATCAGACATTACACCGCAGCAGGCATGGACAAAGAGTGAACCATCCATGCCAAGGATGCTTCTCACAGCAAGAGAATGAATGCCTGGGTCACCTTCTTGCCTCTAAGTGGCCTGCTACGAATAACACAATATGTCTCAGCCAAGTTCCACTTGGTGCCTGTGGTGACCAATTTCACACACATTTGGTTTTGTATCCTACCCAACCAAAAACCTACTTTCATACTCACTTTGAGCCTTGACTTCTGTGTACAAGGCAATGCAGAATAATATCCTTCCTTCCACTACTCTTTCCTGGCAATCAGTCTGCGAGACTGTGAAAAATAAGTACTCCAGACCTGTTTGTCAAATTGTGATGTGTTTTAAAATACACGGGACTAATTTCCTATTCCTTACAGTTTATCCTGATGTTATGGCAATGTCTCATGTACATTTTAATCCAATTTACAGTAGGGTAATTCTGAGAGGAACTGGACTCTTTCATTTTGCTTCCCACTTAACTTTGAAGTCCTTAATGAAACAGTTGAAGATGCACATCTTAGCAAATGTCCTTGGCTTCCACGAAAAAATCTCTTATAAAATTAGAGCAGTAGCTCAAATGTAATGGGTAGATCACAAAAGTAAGCAGATGTTAAATAACTTAACATAAAATATTAAAAAGCAGAAACGGATTTTTTGTTGTTGTTGTTTTATTTCATTTTACTTTGGCTTAATTCCTCACTGGAACCAGAGCTGCTGAAACAATAGTGGCCCCATGTGAGTTGCTAGCTTGCAGCTCCTGACTGCAATGCCTCTTTCTTTGCTTTACATGCACCAATGGTACACAAGTGGGGAGCTGGGCTGGGGTGAGGGCGGGGGAAACAGTCAGAGTGGATGATGGCTTCTCCCTGCTGAAGAGTCAGAGGTGAGAAATTCACAGTGTCACAACCAGAACTTTGATGGAAAGGGGGGTATTGGGATTTTGTGAACACCCTCTCTGTACTATGCTCAACCAGCAGGAAGCAGCTGCTTGCTGTCCCCTATAGCAGAGAATGAGCAATGAAGCCACATGTAACACCAGCGGTGCCCCATGCAGCACAGCTTAAACTCACCCTCGCTGAAGGCAGCACATCCACCCTCACTGACTGTGACAGCACACTCACCCCATGGTGCTTATTTCTCTCTTTAGGACCACGGCCTCCTGTTAGCACTCCAGGTGACGTAAACCTTTGGTTTTCAAACATACATTACACAAAAAGTAGCTTTCTTTTTTTTATTGCTTTTGAATCCAGCTTTGCTGTACTCTGGAGTGATCTTTCCCCAGTAACTATTTTTCTTCTGTCTTCCCATACAGGAGAGTTAGCATATAGAGAGATAACATTAAGAATATAGATAATGCAGATAGCATGTCTAGAATATATATGTTTACTTATACAAATCTATATATAACCATATATGTGTTGTATATGTTGTATCTCTATGTATTTACACAAACACATTATTTTTCTAGGAGATGAAGAGCAGAAGGAAATTAATCAAGCCAGCTGGAAGGGAGAAAGCAGAAGGACGCTGATACAACACCCCGACCTGCCTCGGCTCTCCCGTCTGCTCTCAGTCCTCCCCTGCCCGCTCCCGGCTTTTTGAGGATGCGACAAGTCACAGCGCCAGCGCGCAGCATCCTCGGCGGACCACCCCCTCCCCCGGCCCCGCCCAATCAGGGCGCAGGGGGAGGGATGCTCGGGGCAGGGATGCAGGGTTGCCAGGCGACAGCAGCGTCC
>NW_010109994.1:54519-54850 GCF_000699245.1 Pterocles gutturalis | reverse complement strand
GAAATGCGTGGGGGAGCGCCGCCCCCGTCCGAGGCCTCCCTGCCACAGCCTCGCTCCCGGCCGTGCCGAGAGCCATAGCCAGCTTCAAAGTTAGAACTAGAAACGCAGTAAATGATTAAACGGTAGGAATAAACCTCAGGCAGCCCCCCCGCGTCAGAGCTACTGACCGCCCCGAGTGCCGGGAGAGGCGGGCAATGCCTGTCGGCTCCGGTTCCTTGTCTTTTGCAACTCTAGGTCGCCTCCTAATTTAAAGCTTTGCACCAATCCCCTTTGTCCAGAAAGGAGAGGAAATCTAGAAAGATGCCAGGCTGCGAAAGGGGACCCCAAGTGA
>NW_010109994.1:34587-54462 GCF_000699245.1 Pterocles gutturalis | reverse complement strand
GTGCTCCGGAGGAGAGGGGAAGGGAAGGGGATCATTGCCTGGTGATCGCAGTCTCTCCCTCCCTCTCCCCCTCTCCTACTCCTCCCTCCCAGCCTTACCCCTGACCGCTTAGGAAGCCTTTGACGAGTTTCCATCGGGATCCGATCCAAGGTGGGGGGGAGAGAAAGCGTGACTGTTCCCAGAGGAAGCAGCTCACACAAGTTTGGGGGGTGAGAGTCCCCGGTGGATGTTTAACGAGCACATCGGGAGGCCCGCGATGCCCGGGAGCAGCTGGAGACCCTCGCTGGGACCCACCTTCATTGCACGGTAAGGAGCTGGGCTCCGATACCCCGCGTCCTGGTACCTGCATCCCACAACCCGGTCCCTGCATCCTGCGTCTCGGATCCATGCATCCTGGTCCTCACATCCCTGCATCCCGCATCCCAGTCCTCTCATCCCACACCCTGCAGCCTTGATCTCCGCACCTCGGGTCCCTGCAGCCCGCATCCCCCATCCTGCGAGATGCAGCCGCTGCCCAGGGGATTGCGGGTTGTGCAGCCGGGGAAAAAGTTTAGCGTGACCGCTTGGAAAGAGGTTTTGCTGATGGGAGTCTGGGGCCAGGAGAAGGTAAGGGGGTGGCAAGGGCTTTCACACTTGCAAAGGGCAAGTAGGGTGCAGGGGGACCCCTATGGTCCGCAGCTGTGGGGGGAAGGGAGAGGGGCGGGCAGAAGGGGGGCGGCTCACCCAGGGCAAAGCAGTTGTGTCCAGATGTCGCCAAAGGTTCCTGCTCCCTCAGAGGCAGGCTTTGGGGGTGAATGGAGGAGAACTTAAGCTTGGCATCCTCTACCCTTCCTTAAATTGGGGTGCAAAGTGCCAAGCCAGCGGCTGGGAGAGCCGTGCTGGGTGTCCAGCTCATCTCCCTGGATCTGCTGCTGGGAGAGAGGGGGAGAGAGGTGTGGAACGTTAAAGAAGCTGGAAGTGCTTTGCTCCTCCTGAGGTATCTCCCCTGCAGGGACCTGGCTCACTCCAGGATCCTAAAATTGGAAGGCTTCAAAAAGAAAGGAGAAATTAGCAGGGATGATAGAGCCAATGTAAACTCTCCCTCTTATATGCCTGTATATCTATCTGTCCATGTGAGTATGCATCCAGCTGTACAGGTATATGTGTGTGCTTCCAGAGTTGTCTGTGCCTATGTCTGTGCCTTGTCTGTGTTCCTGTGTCCCTGGGTGTGTGTGTCTACATCTGTGCTTGTGTTTGTTTGGATGCATATAGATGTATTGTATGTATAGATTTATAGAAATGTGTTTTTATTCCTAGACAGTGTTTATCTAACACTGTGTGTAGACCTAGAGGTGTGTGGGTACAACCCATATTTCATCTGTCAGGCACACATATCTGCTGAGATATGCATGCGGGTGTGAGAAAGTGTATCTCTATGCCAATGTGTAGGTAGGATTTGGGGTGTGTGTTGGATTTTGGGGGTTTTTCACCCTCAGGTTATTGCTTTGTTTCCATGGATCATTTTACACATACATCTGTATTTCAGCAGTCTTGCCAAAAACCAAGCAATTGTTGAAAAACTAAGCAGCTTACTGATACTGCATTGAACTGAGATAAGGATTTGCTGGTAATTTGTGAATTCTTTGGCTTTTTCTCAGTTTATGCCACCTGCTGAATATGATTTTAGTTCATCTTTCTTTAAAAATGCTGAACATGATTTTAGTTCATCTTTTTTTAAAAAATAATTAATTCAGCTTTAAAAATCTCCATGGGAAGACTGTGAAACAGAACAGCCTGGGACACAGACTGGTACCTATTTCAGCTTGCATAAGTATATGTCTCAGGTTGATTAAATATGCATGAAAACAATTTGGAAGGCATACAAACCACCTGATCCAATACATACTTTAGGAAAATCGCTTCTTTCATTTTCTTCAAATCCACCTAAACCATTATGACTTCTTCTGCTGTTGTTCATGTTGATAAATGCAGGTATTACAAGAAAATGTAACTTCCCCAGTTATACTGGAGGAAATTGCACATTAAGCTCCTTTTATTCACACTTAGAGTAATAGAAAATTTGTACTTTTGTAACGTTCACTCTTTGAGTTAAATCAGTAACAATCCATGCAAATCCTTCTTAATAAGCTAATTACTTGAAGAACAATGGAAGCTAATTTGTCTTCTGCTGGAAGAATTCATATTTTAATTTCTGTGGGTGCTTTGTGTGTTGCTTTTTTTTAAAGAATGATGCTGTCCACTGCTACTTTCAATATTTCTGGAGTCCTGCATTATATATAAAGCAAAAAATTCATTCCAAAATAGAAAATCCATCAATCGCTTTACTGTTCTGTAACTTAAAAATAAGCAAAATGGCATTGGTATCAAGTATATTAAAAGAAGACTTCCATCCCAGAGCTGAGATGATTTTGTAATTGCTGTTGATTTTTGTCTGGGTTATTTGTGCTGATGACCTACTTATAAGCTTCTACAAATAAAGTTTTTTAGGCAAGTGTTGACACCTTGTCTAGGAGTGAGATTCTAATTTTATCATTGTGAGTGAATCTAAAACAAGATGCAGGGGCAAGGTATCTGTCTGGATTCACTTTTATACTTAATTGAATTGTGGTGAAGCAAAGTAGTAAATCAGGCTGGAAAGCCAAAAGAAAAGAAATATATTACAAATAGGGGTATCATTCGGTTCAGTTGTATGCATTACATAAGCGGAGCTGAATTTGGAAATGAAGAAAGTGTAAGAGGATGTATTGCATTTAAAGAGCTATTCGGATGTTTTGTTCAAACACAATGCTCCTGTAGAAGTGTCCTACAGAACGCCAATTATTCTGAAGCTTGCAGAGTCCCATATACAATACTGTAAGACCTGAATGACCTGGTTCTAATTTATGGCTGGGGTCACGTTGCAATTTTTCCTTTAAACCTGGTGGGCTAAACACTCCATTGGTTTACAAGAATTCAGTAGGGTCACATGAAGTGATCCACACCAAGGGTCTGGGTGAGTAGTGTGATTTGAGAATCCAGCCTAACCCCTTTTACAGGGTGCAAGATCCTGCCTCTAAGGCTGTCGAACTTGCCTTGTTGAATAGCGTCCTGCAGAAGGAACTTCACTCTATGTTCAGTTTTTGAAAGCTGTTTCCAAAGCCTTGTAAAATGTTTAGCAGGATTTCTGCACCTCGTTTCTTCCAACTTGTTGTACTATAGTTATTGTTCAGTCAGTATGAATTCTTCTGGTTGATAACATGCTAGGCGTACTATGACTCTCAGGATGCCACAGGACAACACAGAGATGTTTGACACACTCCAGGATCAGACAGCATTACTATTTGTGTGTGAAGACATATAACTGCAGTAAGATACATAAGCTCTTCTGAAGAAGGTCATATAATATCAACTGGCTTTTTTTTCTGCTTGTTGATATATAAACTGATAACTGGTGTAAAGCTTAATCAAGTACTTATCCCAGGTCAGTGAGTTAATGAGAAGATTGTCTTCTTGTTCTCTACTAGTGTGGAGAAAAAGGTTGTTCTTCAGTCCCTGGGTGGGTTGCCTTTGCAATGGAGGGGTATCCACAGCCAGCAAGAAAGGGTGACCAGAAGGATGATCAGCAACCCTGCCCCTGCACCCAGTGCTGAATATCCAGAGCATGGTGGTGGTGGACCTGGGCTTCAAAGGTGGCAGGGAAGGAGCATAGCCTTTGCCTGGTATTGTCTTCCTAAATCTCTGCCTGTGGCTGTTCCTGGCTGTGAACTTAATAAGGTCAGCTTTCACTGTGATAATCTAGACCTAAACTGGCAGAAAAATCTGGGTCACATTTCATCTGATGAAAATACAGATTGGCTTGAAAATCATAAGTTTATTTTAGTAATAGGAGTAAAAAAAATTAAAAAAAAATAGGAATTCCGCCTGGACACAATGATGTCTGGGAACAGCCTCAGTGCAACTGCCAGTTATTTCCACTAAGACAAAACCAGAGTTCATTGTTAGAAGTGTTTTAACCATTACAAATTACTGCAATTGGTTCTTTTTTCGGGTAAGCCCAGAATCAAGTGTGTGACCTAAATGAATTTGCTGGCTTATCTACTGTCTTATAAGATTTTTGGACATTTCATTTCAGCAATGTTCAGTTTAAAAAAAAAAAAAAAAACTGCAAGGAGTACACTGTCTTGTTTCTAAATGTCTTTCCAAAGCAATGCAGCAAATTTTCATGGGGGGGTAAATCATCATAAACCTATTAAAGTCAAAAAGAAGAGAATTTACTAGAGCTACAGCAGATTACAGAAAAAAGACTGCAGAACTATATTGCTTATACCTCATATTGGCTTTCTCAAATACGAAATGACATAGTTGGAGCTATTATCACGCTATTGTTCATAGCTATGCTGAGATTATGGGAGCATTTATGTAGTTAGCAATTGTACTGCTTCTATAGAAACTTATGAGCTCCTCAAGTAAATCAATAGGTTGTCTCAAAAACCTAGGAAGCAGTGTAGCAGCTTTTCCAAACCTAAGCCCCAGTCCATCTGCCTGCAAAATCATGGTTTTAACCCTAATTACCAAGGCAGCCTTCCTTCAGAGCACTTCAAAGTCTAGCAAGTGGCTTGACCTTGATAGCACAGATGACCTTGACCTTGAAAGTCCCTTTCTCAGTATGTCCAAAGGGATACAGGATGGTGACCAAGTATATAAACTATATCAAATATACATCAGGCAACGTGTACAGAGGGAGTGGTTTATGAACATTTCACGGATGAAATGGGAACTTGGAGCAGACTTTTGGTGGACCTGAAATTCTCACCTGGAAAAGTGAGTAAAGAAGAAAAAAAGCTGTGAATTCAAAAAAAGGTTAAGGAAAATAGATTTGTAGGAGACAAAATGGGAAAAATAAAGAGAAGAAAATAGCCTGATAGGAAAGAAAGAGCAGTAAAGACACTCAGACAAGCATTCAAGGTGGAAAAGTTAAATGCAGTGATAAGTCAGTTGTGGGATGAAGATACTATAAAGCTAGAAAAGGTGGTGAAGAAGACACTCTCATTAAAGAGATTAGAAATTATCCTGTGATCCAACCATCAGGGCAAAAATATTCCACATGTTATGGAAGTGGTATCTGCAAAATTCATCCATGCAGAGGACTGCACCCAGTCACACTGACTAAGGAAGGGAACAGCATCACAGAGGTAGGAAAGGGTGAGCTAGTAGAGAAAATGTCATAGAGATTATTTTTTTCAGTGGTAATTCGAAGTAATAAGAACGATAAAAGAAGCTAGGTGGAGAGGTGGAATGTAAGAGAATTTTAATGTCCATGGCAACCCAGAAGTCTTACTAAGTATCAGCATACAGTGAGCACACATGGACAAATTAAGCATATCCTTGGGAAAAGGAGGAAGGCGAAACTTGTAATGATGCATAGGCTTCATGTCAAATCCGGAGACAGTGCAGTAAAAACAAAGGAGGGAGAAGCAGATTGATGGGATCTCTTAGGAAGTCAGTGGAGAGATTCTCAAATTCCAGAGGAAAACCAAAGAAGTACACACAAGGGAGAATGAAATCAAAAACTCAGTGGGTGACCACAAAGTCAGTAAATTCATAGGTCAGAACTGTGTTAGGAGAATTAGTGTGTTAAAAGGAATGTATTCATGGGAAGAAGGATGAATATGTTAGCTCAGAGTAACCCTTAAGGAGCCAGGCATTTGAGAGGAGGAGTGTTAAGAAGGGGAGGTACAGTATGCAGGTGAGAAGAAACAGGAGTGCTCTTGAGAAAATAAGAGAACAGCAAAATAGGGAAGGAAAATGAAAGAGTTGAGACTGAGATGAAATCAGAGGAAAAGCACGGACAAAGGCTGGAAGCAGGGACTGCCAAAAAGAAAAGAGGAGCAGAGGGGTGGGTGGTACGAGGAACTCACCTCCCACTGATACGGAGGAGGAGGCAGGCCCTGGGCTAGCCAGGAGGAAGGAGCTAAAAGGAACCTGAAAAGTGTGAAAAACCTCAGTCTACAAGATGACAGGCTGGTGAAAAACAGAGGAAAAAGAAAGTGTGCAGGATGTAGCGACTGAGAGCACCCTCAGCTGAGAAATAGTAAGACTCATACACTAGCTTCCGTTCCCATGGAAAGCTCCACTAATGAGTCCACACTCCAATCAGAGACAATTTGTGTGTTACCCAAATGCTGTGTCTGGAGAGGTTAACATAACTGCATAACTGCATAATTTAGGTCTCTGCAAAGCCTCAGCCTCTCTGGTTTGTGGTGGCTGGCCCTCAAGAGCATGTTGTTAGGCTGGCTGAGATATTACCTCGCAGTTTGTGAAGGAGGATGCTGCAGGCGATTTACTGAGTCTGAGATCTGGCAGTGCTGGGACTCTTCTTTGGAATTAGCCCTGCAAAGAGGCTGGCTGAGATAAGTGGCCAACAAGGGGCTCCTTGATTTTACGGTGCAACCCTCTAAACCTCTTTCAGCAAAACTAGTGTGTCAGATGCTAAATCCAACACTTTGGGACATCAGTGGGTTGCAAGAATCACTGAATACTGTGTGGTCAAACTACTTACTGTGACACTGTCCTACAACACATAGGATAGGAAACCACTTGTAAAGGGTTTGAAAATCTTAGAAAATACATTTTCATCTCTAAATTCCTAAAATTTATCCCTAAATTTATTAATATTTTCTTTCATCCCCAAAAATCCCTAAATATTGTTCCATCCGTGGTGTAGCTCCCTGCTCCACTGACATGTAACAGCAGGGCTGAGGTGGTGCAGGAGCTGCCAGCAACCCCAGTCCTCTGCTATGGGAGTAAAGGGACATTGCAGGCCAGATACACTCCTCTGGTGAGGAACGGAGCCCTATAGAAAGCTGGTCTGTTTTTCGAGATGCTCCTAGACAATTCTTGACCCTGCTGACCTCAGCTATCTGATGTATGGGGGGCATTGCATTTCTTGACCATGCTAATGTACAGCTCACAGCGTCAGGATGGTTGTTTTTTAATATAAAGTAGCTGTGATTAAGGCTCCTTAGATCCCATACTGGCTCCAGCTTGCATGTGCCATGCCTTCCCGATGGGAAACTTGCAACTGTGCTTGAGCAAGCGTTTCTACATGTACATTTCATAGGAGGTCTTTATCTGAGGGTTTTTTGATCTGGTACTTACTTCCTAGCAATTTCTGTATTATTCTATAATTACTATATGTTTGTATTGTTATCATTAATTTCATTCACAGTGGTTGCTACATCCAGTGAAGAAATTATTAGGAAAGCATGAGAAGTTATTGTTCTGCTAGTGTCTGAAAATGTTACATTACATTTGCGATGCTTAGCAGAAATTGGCTGCCCTGCTGTTAGAATAACACAGCCAAAAAGATCTGACAAAAATCAAAAAGTGTGTTTCCAGAACTCAAAGAATGATTTTTTTTCTCACTTCTGTGTATTTTCATGAGAAGAGAAAACAGATAAGGAGACAAAAGAATAGAGGCAAAGAGAAGGATAAAGATATCATGCAATAAGACACGCAACAAACAAAAAAACAAACCAACAAAAAACCAACAAAAAAACAAACAAAAACCCACATGGAACACCAATGTAGTAATACTAGATTAAACTTTAGCAAAATTGTGTGAAAAAGACACTTTATGATGCTGGTCTGTACAGCACATTACTTGCATAGGCAGTAGTTAAGGGTCTGCTTTTCCTTATTTTGAAATACATGTTCACAAAATGCTACCACAGAATATCTTACTAGAAAATTTGTAAAGTTTGTAGGAATCTTCTCAGCACTTTTTTCCAAACACTAGAAGAACACACTAAAGTACACTTGTCATATCTAGCTTGCAACTGTTTCCAGTGTGTCCCCTTGGGCTCTCTTAATTGTGATTGCTCACTTGCTTCTTTGCAACCATCAGGGCTTTAGAAGAGCTCTGAGAATAACAGACAATACACTCTCTTGCAAAGGTGCAAGCCCATCCTACATGGGACTTATGTACGAGATGGAGTTACCAGGCTAGTCTTTGCCCTCAGAAGTTGAGAAAAGGGTAGCAATTATCTGTGTGGGAAAGGTGGATCAACACTGAAGTCTGTTTCACCCAAATACTCTCGAACCATCCAGCACATGCTTCTTTATCTCACCATTATTACAGGATACGTTTACATTGAAAAAGCGTGTTTTCTCCATGACGAAGAAATAAGTTGTCTGCCTCAGGGTCTTGAAAGCAGAACAAGAACGACTGCTGTTCTAGCAAAAGCAACATGCAGTCCAGGCTGTTTTTCATCCGTTCACTTGTCAATGTGGCTGTCAATAAGGATGTATTTACATATGGCTAATCCCACAGTCGATTCATTAAGATGATTTTATGAGTGAAAAGGGAAGATGACCTAATGGGGTAGTTTCAGGAATGTAAATAAAGTGAGATAACTTTCAGAGAATAATAATTTTGCTTTCTGAACAGGATTTAAAATCTCCAAGAAGAGAATAGCCCTGCTTATAACACCCTTTTCTTCTTCACTCGGAAGTGTTCTCCGATTAATTGTGCAGTTTAGCTGAACTTTGCTTTCCTTGGTATCCTAGGAGAAAAGCTCTGAAAGACTGGGAATTTTAACTTGTTTGTAATGTAGACTCAGTATACTGGTGGTACTTTTTAACACTCCAGAAACTCTTTAGGAGGAAAAAGAAATAAATAAAAAAGCTTTGATCCTCTAAGCAAACAAAGAGGGGAGAAGGAGGTTAAAAGAACCATCATTTGTGAAAGGCAGAGAAGGAAAATGTGGGAAAGATGTCTTTATTTTAACAGTTCCAGAGACTATTTGAAAGACTATTGGAAATATCAGGCACTTTAGCAGCATTTGAGCCCTCTGATGAATAGGGAACGATTGATTTCCTTTTATTGTTTCATTGACATTTTCAAGACTTCTAAGGACTATGAATTTCTTAATGATATCAGCTATCTGACCAAGATTTTTTCCCAGAAGCAGATATTAAGGTTAAAGCTTTGAGATTAATGCTGATACCTTGAATATCAAGCTCAGATACACATATCCCCAATGGTGTTATTCAGTACGAAGAAAGGAAGAAGACTCTAGTCTGGAAGTAATGCCAGCTCCTGCGAGCTGGGAGATGACTTGAAGCCCAGGTTTCTTGACCAAAGGGTGAAATGTAAATTGAAGCAGACAGTTGTAGCAGCAGGGAGTGATGTGGCCCAACAATGCCCCGTTGTCTGCTTATCTGTGGGAGACACTCCTGCTTCCTAAAATGTCACTGATCAAGGTACTTTGGTCAGTAAGTTAGAAGGTGGACCCAAGTCAACCAGCCTTCAACATTGACCAATTTTAAGGAAGGAAGCAGACAGATTATCTCTGTTTAGACCTAGCTACCTTAAATCAATGTCCAGAGAGGAGCTGCAGAGAATAGTAGGGTTTATTAGTCCCTGTGTTATCCTGCCGAGGGTACAAGGTGCCAATTAGAACTTATCCATTAGGGTCGGAATGGATAGAAAGGGGCCTTTTTAATGTAAGCTTCTTCATATTCAAAGATTGTACACAACATTCAGTTTTTCTGGATGCAGCAATTATAGTTCCACAGATAGTGACACCAGTAAGGACTTCATCTGATCCATCTCCCTCTCCAAAGATGGAATAAACTATCTCTAAGTCTTTATTAACTAATACTTTTTGAATGATTCCCTTAAAATTTGCAACAACAGAGACTTCACAGCCTCCTGCAACAGCACATGCCTGTGCTTCACTGTTCTTATGGACAGAAGGTCTCCAAAAGTTTAACCAAATCCCACTTTTTGCAACAAAGCCTATCACTCTTGTCTGCTCTGCTAGGAAATTAAAACCGATTCAGTACTTTCCTTTCAATTCCAGCCTTTTATGTAGCAAAGGGTTTAGATTTTGACTTTTTAAGGTTCATTTATGTAATGTTCTCCCAGTCATCTCCTCTTGACTTGATGAAATAACTTATTTTATTTTAGCTGTGTGGGTTTTTTTTAGAAACTTGTTATTCGTGCTGTTTTCCTTTGGACCTTCTCCAGCTGCCCATTTGGACCTGTACCCTAAAGATGAGTACAGCTTATGAATGGCTTGACTTCACTTGTCTTAAACACAACATTCCCCAAATAAATCCTTTGTGATATTTCTTTGTTCTATGCTCCAAACCTTACTCCAGCCAGCATTTTGCCCAAAGAGCCCTCAGGAGCCTCACAGAACTGTATTGATGTCATTGTCCTGACGCCTTCCAATTTGCTATGTTTTTTCTTGACTGCTTCTAGTCATTTCTAGTTCACAAGCAAGTACAACACCCACCAAAAAATTGTCAGCCATCATATCCACGTTCACTTTTCAGAAGAAAATTTCTTGGGTAGCTTGAACAACCTGTTGCTTTGTCTTTGCCAGAGGGATCTATATGGGTGATGGCTTCTCCTGGTTCAATCATTACTACACAGAGGGACGCTTAACTGCTGCATTGTCTAGCATGCATCATGTTTAGCATGAAACACATTTAGTATGAAGTGACCATCATGATCACTAACTTCACCTAGCAGCCCTGTTGTCCATAAGTCAGAGAAAAACTCCCTGGAAGCATTTGTAGAAGGGAAGTCTCTGAGCCAACTTCAAGCATAAAATATACCAGTGAATTTGGCAGACCAGAGTGATGGATACAAATATGGGACCGGTATTCATTTGGGTATTCTAGCTGTAGGCTCACGAAAAGGCAGAAGCTGCTCCTGCTTTCAGGATCATAACTGCAGAGCAATGCGCTGGGAAGTCTTGGATGAGAAGTTTGACTTTGCTGCTGGCAAATCCACACAGAGTTTATCTACATTAAGCCTGATGAATGTGGCATTAGGCAAGAATCCAGAACTTCATGCCCCCTAGACACACTTTCTGCCTCCCTTGTTTAATTTTTCTTCTTTTATTAAGACTCCAACTTTCCTTGGCCAGACTGGAACATATCCCACACTGGCTAGGACAGGGATAAAGTCTGAGGGGTCCTAACGGAGCTGCCACAGGTACTTACCCCAAAGGCTCCTTAGAGAACTCTTTGTAGCTGTTAGGTTCATGCATATGAGAGTAGCAATTCCTACCCAAAAAAAAAGGAAAGCCTCGTAAAGGAAGAAAAAAATAAAAAGCATTCACTCAAGTATCTGCAGCAATTCATGGAGCAGCTGAATATTGCAACAAAAAATGTCCCGTCTAGCCTTCAAACTAATCAACATGATGTTTTAATATATGTCAATAAATTAAAACACATCCAATCCATCTTATTAGTTCCTGACCACTAACTTCCAAACCTTGAATTCCCACTGAACAGGTAAGCAGCTGCTCTGAAGATTTGACTGGCCTGACTCTACCAGCCTACAAGCCACCATTATGCATCAGAGTAGTTCCTTTCTTCCACCCTCTAAGTTGGTCGCACTGGGACCACTAAATAAACACTACTTGGATGCACTAAATGAAGGGAGAGGTTGGTCTCTATGTGAGAGAAAAATTTTTTATAGCCTGGGATAGAAAGACACAGTGAGCTGCAATGGTTACAATGTAATACTAATATGAGTAGTTCCAAAAACAAAAGCACATTTGGAATCATCCATGTTTATCTTTAGAGTAAGAGCTGCAAAAAAAATGAATGGATTGAGGAGGATTAAACACTAGGCTAATTGTTTATTAGGCAGCCTAAGACCGATTAAGTGTGTTAATCCATTTAATATTTTTTTATGTTTCCATTATTTCCATGTATATCCCTGCCAAAATTGTTTGCATGTGTTAATTCACCTATGTTTATTAATAAAGGTTTCACTTGAAACGCAGGTCTTCAATCCTATAGGCCTTTCCCAAGCAAAACTTCAATGACAGCAGTAGCAGAAGGACCTCAAGATGTGACTGGAACTTTCTGTACTGCTCTTTTCCTAAAATAAAACTTAAACTCTTTCAATAAGATTAATGTGAATGCATTCTTCAACTGTATTGATTCCAGATACTCTCCATGTTTAATTAAGACATATTATTCTGCAAAATTACATATAGTTCTATGTAATGCCTTATGAAAGCGGTCCTGATTGTACCTGACCCAGAAGAATTGTTCTAAAATTGATTGCTGATTGCTGCCTACTATTGTGCATTAATTTCTACATTATTTTGATGTGTAATTGGCTATCTTTTTCTCAGATAAGTAGAGGACGGAGAGTTATTGATAGCTAACTTGATTACCATGTCTTCTCTGTTCCAGAAAGCAATGTTTTTTTCAGATTAGCTACACTTTAGTATTGCCAGATTCTGGCTCCCAAAATAACCCTTGGAGGAAAGTCGACTCACCATAAAATTATTTAAATAGGTATTACCATAAATATAAGAAGACGAGCAACAAGCTACGTAGCAGTTCAACAGAAATGGATCTAATGCTGTGGAAGGTCAGAAGCAACCCAGTGCTCAACAGCATGGTATCATATTGTTGTGAAAAGGGAAATTTCCTACTGGGATTAATAAATAGGAATATTGTCTGCAAGATATGGAATATAAACATTATTCTCAACTCATCACTAGTGGGGACACATTTGTAGTATGGTGCTCAGTTTTGAGCATTATGTTTTAAGAAGAAATATAAATTATTGAGACAGAGTCCAGAGAATATCAACAAGAAGAATTAGAGGTGTGAAAATATGGATTTATCACAGGTGAGAAACTGGCTTAAATCATCACACAGAAGACCAGACCTCAGGAAAAGCTTTGAATGATAAGGAGAGCGAAGCAACAGAATAAACTGCTGGGAAGTCTAGGAAGTTCCTGTCACCAAAGGTGTTAAAAACTAGCTAGCCAAGATATGAGTTAGAGGAGACGTAAGTGAAGTTGAACTTGATTTGGGTAATAGCAAAGGAAGATCAAGATCTTTCAGGGTCCCTTCCAACCTTCTTCTTCTCTAAGTGACCTGAACATCATTCAGGGTTCCAACCCCAGAATCTTACAACATAGCACTGTATTGCAAACATCCTCCTCCCTGGGAGGCAACCTAGACATGTGCCCAGAAAGCAGAGCTTCCACAGCTCCCTTTGAGAGGTGAAGCAGAGGCAGCAAGAGCAGAGAGCAACATAACTCTCTTGGGGAGGAGGGGGGAAAATGGACAAATTTCAGGAGCAAACAAGGTTGTTTGTAAGACATGGAGAAGCAGATCATGTGTGCATGCAGGGAGAGAACACATGAAAAATCTGCTTAATTCGCACAAAGACTTTTTATAGGTGTCTATTCAGTCCCTGCTCTACTCTACGAGCAGCAACACTCTGCATTGTCTTCAGTACAGATGTCAGTGTAGTCTGTCATGTAAAGACCATTAACAGTCCTGCCTCTTACTGTAGGGGCTGTGCAGAAGTGTATGTGTCTACAAAATTCAACATTAAATGAGCTCTAATACCAGGGCAACAGAAAAACAGGAAAGTATGGGACAGCACAACTTGCACTGTCAACTTTAAAGTCTACACTGCATCTTCATAGTCTTTGATACCCTCAGGTGTAAGCAATATGCTATAAAAGGCTCTAAAGTAATGTATGTTTTTTGAATATTTGCATAAGGAAATGAATGCAGTAAATCTATTGATGTCATCAATGCAGAACTACTGTAACTCTAATGCTTTCTGCACTGCAGTGATGATTATGAAACTAGTAGGTATTTTATGTTATTAACTCAAGATGTCATCTTTAATAAATACTCATAAAACACACTGGCAAAAACATAAACTGCAGAAACACAAGTAAGAAATTTGTGATATATTCCTTATCACAGACAAATTGTTAATACTGTTACCCAGTAATTATTAAATCAGAAGCACACTTAAAGAAAATCTGAAATAACTGAGAGATTTCAGTTGTTGGAAATAAGGACCCTATCTTCCTGTTAATTACTGAAGCAGGGTAAGAGTATATTTTAATAAAAGTGTGAGACAGTATTGAAATTCAAATAATTCCTTGGAGGTTTTATGGCTCATACAAAATGCAAAGAAATTCAGAAAGATTTTTCAAAATTAATAATACTTTCTTAAAGAGAGATAGAGAGTTATATGTCATCTTCTATAAGGACAGTATGTTTTGTTATGAGTTTGTGAAAAAATGTATTATTCATATCATTGATAGAAAAGATATCTAGCCTATTTTCCTTTCTACTCTGAAATTTTTCTTCAATTCAAAAACTACTGTATCTTTCATCATTCAAGACCCTTCTTCAGTGACCCTGGAGAATACTGAAATATCCCTTTTATCCATCCTAAATCAGGTGAACAATAAAAAGGTGTTGATTTGTCATACAGTGTAAATAGTTCACGAATATATAAAAATTTAATTTAGGTTTCAGTGGGTCAAATCCTAGACTGTGATAAATTAGCAACAAAGTCAACGGAGCTGCTCCATGTTATACCAACTGGCAATGCTGTTCAATTTGTCAGGTGTACTGCACTTCAATCATTTAACAGCTTCAAGAGATCAATAAGATCTGCAGTTTCAGGTTTTCAAATGTCAGCCGGCTTGCTTCCCTTATGCTTACTCAAGCAATAGAGAGGACTTTGCAGCAAAATCCTTGCCGTGCAATAAAGGCATGCTCACCAGCCTGCCTGCCTGGGACTGGGTACTGCCCTCTGGCTCTGAGCTTGGTTGTCACCCGTGGGAAGCTTCTGAGGAGTTGACGACATGAGAACTTGTGTCGTGAACATGTTATCCCAATCCCCCAACCAGAGTATATAAATAAGTATAACTACACTGTTACAAGCTCCAAGGACAGAGACAGCTTGTAAAGATGGGAAATACGGGGGTCGTGCAACATGCTGGAAGAGACAGCAGGAGATCCTTAGGTCTATCTCCTTCCCCAAAGCAGAGTCAGGTTTATTGTGTCATTTCTGACAAAACTTTGATCAGTTTTTTTCTTGAAAACTTCTGATGGTGGAGACTCCACAGCTTACCCAGGCAGAACGTCTCAGTGCCACATCACCTTTGTGATCAGAACATTTTCCGTAGTATCTAGCCTAAACATTTATTTTTGCAGTTGAGCTCATTTCTGCTTTGGCTAATTACTGCAGCTGAAGTTCTCCTTTCATCTCAATTAATTTCTCACCTTCTGAACTTGATGCAGCTTTGCTTACAATCTGGTCTGGTCACATCTGTGAGGAATCTGAGACTGCTGCTGTGATCAGGAAAAATATGAGCCTCAGGCCAGTCTGTCTATGACTTCTCTAGTCTTCTGAATGTGGCCCACTTCTCAGTCTGAGACAGCTTTTAGTTTGGTGAATTGGCTGTTAAGCCATGAAACATTTATTGCCACTGGAAAGATTCAAAGTAATGCTTACGGACAACTAGAGTCCTAAGATTGTTTTTTTTTTTTTTATTTTGTCACCTATTGCAGGGTCCTCTGTTATGGTTTTTAGTATAAGAAATAGAAACCAAGATGTGTTTTAGACTGTTTGTGCAGTTAGTGTGGTGTGTTCCAAAGGAAAGCACTTCATTCTGGTTTTTTTTTGGTTTTTTGTCACAATCTCATCCGTGAGATAATGTTTCATTTCTAAGCTGTGGCACCAAATAATCTTATGCTCTTTAGTGAGAAGACAAACCTCAGCCTGTGCATTAAGTGTTTTTCAAATGGCACCAAGTTCTTGTTGCATGATGATTCCAACTAATGAGTTACATGATTCACTGTAATCTTTTATGCTCATTAAAGAAAATATTTAGATTCTATTAGAGTAAAGGACTCAGTGTTTGGTGAATGAAATTGTATTGATTTGAAAATAAAATCTAGTGTAGGTAGAAGAAAGATCTATTGCTGGTGAAAAGGGATTGACGAAAAAGGTACTGAGAATGGCAGAAATGTCTATTTCTGTCTAATAATTTTTCCTCTATCAATGGACTATTCTGCTATGATCAATAAAACCTCCCAGACTGACTCAGATGATTTAAGAGTCACCGTACCAATTATTGAAAATAAAAAAAATCAGTTCAAAACCTTTCCTGGGAAAACAATTACTAGTATCACTTCATCCTCCTTGTTCATTGCTCTTCCTTAGGGCTTGGTCTTCTCTAGCAAAGCTACTTGGAGGCGGCAGCCTTGGCTAAACCTCAGGCTGGTGGGTATTTCTTCACCGAGGAGATTCACTACAGTATTTTCCATGCTCAGTCTCCACGTGGTGCCAGGACCACCTTGGTTCCCTTTTGCTGAGAGGGAGGGAAGGGCCTTTGCACTGTCTGGTGGCCAGAGATACATACAGCCTTTTTCTTGCCTGTTGTCCACATTGCTGACTGTCAGCCATGCTCTAGGGCCTGCAGCTCTTCATCCATCCTTCCATTCCCCTGCAGGACCTAGGCACACAGCTTAACAGCATCCTTCAGATGCTTCCACGCCACTTTCCTCACTGAAATTTTCTAAGAGCCCCCAGACTATGAACAGACTGTCTACCGAGTTGCTTTCTATCTCCTTTGTCTTCAGGAGTTGGTACTCTCTAGCTTCTACATCCACACTGGCTTTCAGAGTGCCAGCAGAGAAGAATACCTGGAATTATAAAATGGGCTTATTTTCTCAGCTCAGACACATCCTCTGGAGTAAAACCACAACGCACCAGAGGACCTTTTGGCCTGTAGAGACTACAATAAGATCTGGATCCGTGCCTGGCACGTAGGCAGTTGTCTCCTCACTCTTGCCCACAAGCCTCCCGCTGCCTGTAGCGCTGGGAACCTTCTGTCCCGAGCCCTTGGGGTCATGTGTGGCTCCAGCCTGACCAAGTGTGTGAAGAGCAACTGTACAGGCTCGGTTGATTGCACAACTATGCTAATTGCTTTGCCTTTAGGCCTGGACTTCACATCATTTGGTCTCCCTATGAACTCCTTGCAGTTAACCAAGTAGTTGCATTTCATCTCAGACAACTCAGAATTACATTGCATAAAATGTTTTCTAAGAAAGCAAGTAGTCCTTTCCACAGCTAATCAAATACATGTATTTGTACTGAGTCTTTCTGCTTGTGATTAATACCAACAGTGACGGTAATATTTAATTTGCTTCACATCCCTCATAAAGACCAAAACTGCCTTGACTCCCACTCAGATGTCTGGAAGAACAAGCAGTCTCTATCCAGTTTTCCTTCTGAGAGATAATCTCCCTTTCACAGGGTCAAAAAGAGCCTGTGGACTTTGTGGGGGGAGGAGGGGAGGGGAAAGGAGTATTTGTAGCAAATCATTCCACTTTTCACCACCTCTGTGTCTACTCAAGAACTGTGACTTCTTTTGGTCATTTCACTCCACAACCTCATCCTTCATTCAAATCAAGGAAAAGAAGTATCCAAAGGCAGGATTTATCTCAGCAGACATAGTGTGAAGACAGAGACAGCCACAGTGCAGAAGTCTACATCCTTAGAAAATTCTAGTACATGATAAAAAGAAAAATAACATTTTTAGGGAGCGATTCATCTGACCTATTTTAGACATCTACTATAGGAAGAGAACAATCATGTCCACAAAATGTTTTGTTCTTTCTACAAACTGGCTATAAGGGGACCTTTGAATAACCAGATCCCATGTAGGAACATATAGTCTGGCTGTTTGCTTAGAAGAATCTCACTTAAATGTCCAGAGTAGAACTCCAGCAGATGAGGCTCAGTATGTGTTTCTTGCATGACTGAAATTTTCATCATCATTTTAGTCAGAGCCTGCTCTGTGACTGACCCCGAACAGAACGCCACGTCAGTGAGACAGGAAACCCTGGTGCTGCTGGTTTTATTCTGGTCTTTGCCAGGTTGTCCTCCCTCATTTATTTCCACAAGAGTCTGCTCTGCATCTCTTCCAAAAAGGAATCTCTGTACAACACAAGAACCTCAGTAGGAAGACGGCAAAATGTGTCTGAGACCCTAAGATACCATCTTTATTATTTGGAGATAACTTTGTCTTACAAAAGGAATTTTCTCTCCCATAATTCAGAGTTTGCCTTTGCACTGAGATTTAACTTCTTTACCACCCGCAAAAGCAACAGCTTACTTATGCTGATGGGGATGTTTTGCCATCTGAAACTTCTAGAGATGCAAAGTTTTTCAAAAACTTGGCATCAAAGGTTGTTACCAAAAGCATCACTCTATGTACACTGTTATACCTCTACTTCCCTAAGTGTACACTGGTCACCTCTGTCAGAGACTGAATATGGACAGACATGGGCTGCAGAGGCGTTTGCGTTAACCCAGCCCAAAGGTTCTTAAGTTCTTAGTGCTCAACTGTTAGACTTGAAGTGGAAATTAATCCAGGGACGTCCTTTTGCCTGCCTTATACTAGAGATCAAGCTGGAAGGTCATTATGTCCCCTATGCCTTTAAAGGCAGTAGATCTGTGAATTAGCTATTCATAACCTTCAGGGATGCCAAATCAACACTGTGCTAAAGTGTGGAAAAAAAATATTATTAGAAAACCTGGCAAGCATTCAAGCCTAGACTCACTGTTCGTCTTGATCTTGTTGATTTGAAAGATTTGCATTTTAGACTTTTTTGAAAATATTAAGTTATCCTTCCAATCATGTCATAGTGTCAACATTCTGGTCCAATATTAAAGTATGCAAATATGCAAAATCTTCTCAGTTTACATACCATGTATATGTGATAATTTTCATCTTGGTTATAATAAGGACTAAAGCAACAATTTCCTAAGCCAAAACATAACATTCTTCAACTAAAACACTGCTTCCTGCTCACAAAGTTGAATTAGGCTCAGAGCTTCTGTGGTTTGAGTGTGGAGGAGGTTTCACTGCACAAATTAAAGCAAATATACTTCCTTCCAAGTGATGCTGTCAGAAAGTGACTTCTGCTAGACTCAAGGTTTTCATGCAGAGGCGTTTGCAGTATCAGAAATACCTGCTCTTCCTACTCGAGTCAAGAGTTCCTGAGACCTCGGGTCCCCTGATTTCCTTTTTGAGCACAGCTTCCCTGACAGGGTTCACCAGAGTTTAGTTTAGTTTAAATTCAGTGACCGGTGGGTTGAGTTCTTCTTTTCTTTCTTTAGCCTTTGCTGTCTTCTGTTAAAAGCTGTCACACATTTGAATATCTCTGATGAAAGGCTATACTTTGCCCCTTCTGCATAAATCAGCATGAATCTGAGTCTTATAGCCCCCAGGACTGGATTCTCCTGATTTCCCTCGTGTACTCTTTTCTCCTCCTCAAAGCTACCTTTTATTCCTCCTCCCCTGCTGCTCTTTGCAGTGTCTCTCATTCTGAAGCTGGCTCCATTAGAGCAAGGGGAAGTCTTTCCCGGGGCTGCCAAGATTCTCACTTATCATAATCCTGCAATGATTTCCCCACCTGCTGGATTTTCTCCTGTCTAAGTCAGCTGACTTTAAGCCCCCAAAGACAGGACTATTAACAGGATCAGGACAAGGCTCCTATAACATCCATTATCTGTTAGACAGGTATTCACCGCACTTAGAAAATAGAATCACTTCCCTGGTATGATTTGGGTTAATACAGTTCATTCCTTTACATATTCAAATTGTCCTACTTATTAGGTCAAGATGCTCTTTCTGACTTGGAGTGGCATAACCAGGTAATGACAACAAGTACATTCCCCCGCTGAACCTCAAGAGGATGTACCATCTGCATCGCTCAGTCCTTATAGCCCTGGTTGTATGCATGCTTTGGGTTTCAGGGATTTGGGGAAATTTTTTCCCTTTTCACCACTTTATGTCCTGTCCTTGTATCAAGGGTCTATAATCCCCCCCGCCCCACACACATCCTTCCATCAGTATCTGTTAAGGTGGCAGAGGACTAGTTACAATACAGGCAGCCACTGGACCTGCACTGGGACTGCCCACAGTCCTGCCCTGCTAGTACTGGTCCCCAGTACTGACTTTCCAGGATGATGCTGTTGCACTGGTGGTTTTGATGATTTGGTTTTCCTGCTGCAGG
>NW_010109994.1:32155-34562 GCF_000699245.1 Pterocles gutturalis | reverse complement strand
GTTTAGAAATGTTCCTTTTTTTGCTAATGTCTTTACAGCTGAAAATGTCTCTCCAGCATGAAGTTCATGGATCTTCACTAATTTTCACTGATTTTTTTTAATTTTTTTTTTTAATATACAGCACCATAAACATCAAGGAGGGAGAGTATGTTTTCCTTTTGCAGCATTTCAATTCGCAAATCCACCAGCACTAACTTTCTTGTGGTCATAGATGTAGCTAAATAGACTATGGAGGCTCTTTTCATAGATAAACCTTTGTTTATATCTCATCAGGCTGCATTATTTACTGTTTAAATCAGTCAAAAAATACTTACAGAACAAGGAAACAACTCTCCTTGTGACTCATATATTGCCAGGTCCAAACTGTTCTTAAACTGCTCCAGTCCAGAGTTAACATATTTTTAAAATACATCCCAACTCTCAATGAATGACTAGAGGTACAGAACTCGTGTCTAAAAATTATTCAGTTCTAATGTCATGTCGTTTTAAAAGAAATGTGTGATATTAGGCAAGACATTTCATAATACTGGACATCTGTCTTTGACAAATAAATATGTCATATTCAAGCAAAATAGCCCTAGGAGAATATTAAGGATGTTATTGATATTTTTAAAAAGAGAAGAGCACAATGAATTGAAAGAGTTAAGGCCATGTTTTCCACGAATACAGCTAAAACAACAAGCTAAAGATCATTAAGATGACATCAAAGACTGTCATTTCATAAAGTTTTATCTATAGCTTGTATCATATAACTGAGCTCTGCGATCTCAATGCCCCCTTCCATGATTTACTCAAAGATGTGGATTTTGCCCAATTGTTCCTGCAGATTGTGGGTTTTATCTGGCCAATTAACATTCTTTTTCCATGGTTTGGTTCAGGTTGGTTCTGAGAGTTGAGAAATGCCGTAGATACTAAGCAGGGCAGACAACCTTTGATCTCCAATCCACCTGCTAATTCTCCATTGGATATTTAACAGAAATTCCTTGCACAGACCAGCCACAGAAACAAACAGCGCCTCAACATGCAGCAAGTGAGGAACACAGAGAGCGCCGAGGAGAAAGCTGGCTGTTGTTTGCCGCTGACAGGCTATTTTTAGCTCACAGACTGTTATTCCACTGAGTAAACTCAAGTCAGGTAAAAGAAAATGCACTTTGCAGGCTCATCTGCATAGAGCGCTGGATCAATAGGAATTCTCAATACCTTTAATGCGCTCGTATTTTTAACACTTGGCTGGCGATGTTCTGTCTGGCAGATTGCTGTGGCAAATCCAGCAGAACTTCTTCTATAGACCTGCTGTATCATAAAATACCCCAAAAATTTACATTATGCTAAAATAGATGCCATGTTCATCTAAAAATAGCTGGCTAGCAACCCGCAGAGGTCCATGCTACAGTTATATTGTTGCAATAAAGGATGGCAATCATCAGTTTCTCCTTCACAACTGCCTCTTGCCAATCCCCTGGCTTCTTTCCCCTCTCATCAGGGGTGATGATAAGATTTCAGGTCTCCCATTTCACAGGGCAAAGGGCCATGACTCATGCACCAGGTTGGAAATTTAGGCCACAGTCTAAATCTCCAATTCCTGGTGATCAATTTAGCAAGTCTGATTTCAGTTCAGCACTTTCTGTGTTACTTTCTTTGGGCAATGACAGTGTCATTGTCGTTGACAGTGTCAATGACTGCTGCCATCTAGCTTCTCTGCCTTTCAGTCTTTATTGATACGATTATAGGTGGTCCTCCATTAACCAGGGTGTTTCCATTTAAAAAAAAAAAAAAAGGCCATGGGAATCTTGACCCCTTTTCTCTTGTGTTGAGTTCAACAATGTTCCTTTTGTACCAGTGGTTTTTGCTCTTTTTCTCGTTGTTGAAACCTTCCTATATCCCTTGTAGATGAAGATTCTGCTGTAAGTGTACTGGCATTATGGTTGCTTTTCTCAGAACAGTAGAAAAGCATGGACATTGGGAAATTAGTCCTTGGATCCATGCAGATTCACACACCACAAACCAGGCTGAAAACTACAATTTTGCTGTTATTGGGAAATAGCATTTAAAAATAAAAATAAAAATAAAAATAAAAATAAAAATAAAAAAAAAAGAGAGAGACACCAACCTTAAAAGCCGTCTCTGGGCTACCAGATCACACAGTGAAAACCAGTGTTTCCAACAGATTTCTGGATAAGGGTTTGGAAGAGCACACAATTATAGAGATTAAGTTTTTCTTCAGCTAAGTGCTTTTCCACGGTTCTTTCTTCTACATTATCCCACGTGAGTCCATTGAAGTTGGATTTTGCACTCTTCCTGGGAATGCATCTCTAGCCCAAGGATCTACCCAGTTCATCACTGCACTATCTTTGCCAAATACAACATTAGTACTACTTACGCTGATTTGTAGAAACTTATCTCACCG
>NW_010109994.1:0-32123 GCF_000699245.1 Pterocles gutturalis | reverse complement strand
TAGGTCTTATCATTTTCCCAGCACCTTTGCCTGTGTCCTGACACATAAGGTCTTCTGGTTTATGATTGCTGGGTGGGATGTCCTACACATTTGTCCAGCTGATACTCCAGCAATGGTGCACAGCTCTCATTCTGTTGGTTCATTACTGGACAAAGTGAAGCAGATCTCTCTTTTTATATCAGTGTGCCTACTTTCCATGTCCCTTCTTGCCAGCTCTTTTCAATCTGTTAAAGCAGAATGATAAACTGCTCGTGAGAGGGCAAGGCTTCTCTGGATGGTTTGACTGCTTGAAGATTTGTGGCAGCTATTCTCAAACCCGTGTGATATCAGCTCACACAGGTAATTTCCCCTCACGCTCATGCAGGTAGACAAAATGTTTACAAAGATTATATATAGGTTGTTGAGCATCCTGAGCGTCTGGTACAACTGTGTAGCTCTGCTTCCAACACCTCACATCTGGCAGAGACTTTCTACTTCATCTAGCAAAATCCATGAGCTACCTCTGTGTTATTAAAGAAATGGAAATGCTATCATCTCCATTTAATAACACCAGAAACAACAAGTAACTCTTCTAATTCTAGTCACACCATAGTCACCCTAGGCCATTTTTAAAAAACTTCTCAGAGAAGGAGGAAATTCAAAAATGTAGGAGTTCGCCGTTGGAAAGGTTAGGGATTCTGTCTATGTAAAATGAGATCAATTAATCTTCTCCAATTAAGGGAGAAGCAGGGCCTTCTGCTCCCCCCTTTTTAAGCATTTTTCCTGGGTTGGGATGAATCTGCCTCTCTTGAGGTGTCTGCCTCTGCACTGGTGACAGAGGAAGTTCTGTTGATACACATGGCTAGGCTCCAGTCCTTTGAATGATTAAAATTAAATAGGATTAAATTCACCCATTTTGCTTTTTTTTTTTTTTTTACCTATTGTAACAACTGGGAATAATTTGCCTATTTCTTCTTAGTAGCAGTTTGGAGGCATTAATTTTTTATTGCTTTTAAGTTTCAGATTTTTTAGCACAAACTACAACGTATATTACCAGTGGAAATATTATGATATAGTAGGGGTTCACCACATGCTTCAGCTGTTTTTATACCCGTTATTGCTGTGCCATCTTGATGCAATTTTCCGCAGGCTCCTGTGTTATTAACCTGCATTCGTCATTTATATCCCTCTCCTGAGGCTTGTTGTAAGACTCTATAGAAGAAGATAAACAAATTACAGATACAGGAATTAATTGCTGCCTCATTGGAGCACCCCAAATCAGGGGATTTTAGGAACATTGGTTGGAGTGAAACAGCCCATAGACCACACTGATGGGAACGGTGGGAAAAAGAGTTGAACAGAACTGGAGAAAACGGAAAAAAGGAAAATGCACAGGTTAGGGCAGATATGAAAATAGAATACAGGGAAATTAGCAAAATTACTGTAGCCCTCCAAGGAACGAGGCTTTCAAGCTGGATATTAAATACTCCTAGCAAGGTTTGCTCCTGGTTGCTCACACAGCCTTTTCTACAAGCCGTGCCACCTCTGCCGAGCTCATTAGACAGCTCTGCTCCCTTTTAATTCCTTTCCCACTTAAGATCACGCATAGAAATCCCCACTCTTCAAAGGGAGACTTGTCAAAGTGGCTCGACCCTTCCTGGCAGACCCTTGCTGGTCCCTGGCCCCAGCCCTGTCTCCAGCCCAGGAGAGCTGCCGGAGGCTTGGCAGCACAGCCTGGAGCAGTGCAAGGAGAGCATGGAGAAAAGGAAGAAGGACCGCAGTGCCGAAAGGAAGACAGTGTTAAAAGAACAGTAGAGAGAGGAGGAAGGAAGGACAGAAGAGTGAATTAAGCTCAGGGAAATGTGAAGGTACATCAAAATAACCGTGTATATTAAAGAAGCATATGGTGCCTTGAACCACAGGGGAGTTGTGTTGTGCTGCAGTGGGCAATGACACAGAGTAATGGACTGTCCCTTTCCCTGAAAATCGTGTGGTTGAAATGGGGAAAACACATCAGAGGGCAGAGGAGTGACTGGTCCAGTGTCTGACAGGACCTCGGAGCCACCGACAGCACCCAAGCTAGCCCCAGCCAGATGTGCCAGCAGCGAGTCACAGCTTCCCCCAGGAGCAAGGCAAGACAGGGAAAAAACAGGAAACAGGAGACAGAAAACTGTGATGAGGCAGAGGGTATGAAAAGGGCAAGGGAAGGATACAAAATTTGGCTCAAGAGAGAGTCAGGTTTGCTAGCCTGACCTCAAGTACACAGAGCCCATGAGAGGGTGACTGAGTTCTTTGCTTGGAGCAAAAACAGTGACTGTGAAAGCAATGGGGAAAAGGCAGGCAGGCACAAAAGAGAAGAAAGCTAAGAAAGAAAGGAAAAGAACATGAAAACACTATCCTCAAAACCAAGGCAGGCATGCCAGTCATATTAATTTCCAGTGCAAATGTCCTTCCTCTGCTGCAGCTCAATGAGGGATCTGACCACAGTTAAGTTTGTGGGGTTTTTAATAATAATAATAACAAAAAAACACCCAATGCCAAGAAATAAAAGCCAAAGGCTTGGCTTAGTTCTGCAGGAAGAACATAAGGAGAAGCTTTGCATGCAGGTGAATGTGTTCTTCTCTGACTAAGAAAGAGATTTGTGGGTGGTTTTGAGCAATTTCGGTGCTAGAGCTGATAATCCTAAAAAACAATCTTTCCTGTTATGTTCTACGGTTAGTTTTTAGTCACAGCTATCAATCAGACTGCTTTTCAAAGGCGGCAAGTGTCCATATCTCTGGTCTGTAGAGGCAGTACAGAGAGGAGGAACAACACGCCCACAGGCAGCCAGTATCGGTAAGGACCCCCCCAACAGTGTCCCAGCCTGGCCCATGCCTCCTCTGTGTCCCCTCTGCCAGGACTGGAGGGCTTTGGTGTTGATCTGCTGGTGTGACAGTCAAAAAAAAGGCCCTCATCTCGTTCAGAACCACAGGGCAGATTCCCATTTGCCTTGGCAGCTATGTGGCCAAAGGAAAATGGTCACTTCTGTGCCAGGGAGCTGAAGCAGATTATGGGAATCTATCCTGGACACATGCACTGGAATAACTAACTGCACAGGTGGAATTCAGTTTTTTGGCTTGATTATAGTCATTCAATATACGACTGGGAGGAAGCATTTTATGCATTGGACAATGATATCTAATGTCTGAAATAAGTACTTCTCTTTAATTTTTGTCAAGGAGATAGAAACTAAATCTACACATAATAGCAGCAAAAATAACTGTAAATAGAAAGATGTTTCCCCATTTATGAAAACAAAACCTCTACATATTCTCTTCTACCTTGCTCTGCAGCATCTGGTGCTGGCCACCCTCTGACACAAGATGTTGGACTAGATTGGACTTGGGTGCAGTCCAGCCTGCAAACGTCTGTGTTCCTAAATAAGTTGTGAAGTATTCTCACATTCTGCTTCTCAGCCTGTATAGAGAAGCCCAAATAAAGCATAAACTTGTCCTTCGAGAAATCTCACATTGCATACTCTCATATTCTAAAGCAAAATTCCTTCCAATGCTCTCTTCTTGTACTCCTGACAATGGTTTTGTAATGTACTCATCAAGGCTTTGCTTTCCCAGCGGAGAGCCACGGTTAATTACTACAGTAACAGAATGCTTGCAGCACTCGTTCTTTAACACCCTGCCATCCACAGAAGTATCCAGTTGGTTCATTCTTGCAGTGAGCTCCTAAAATAACAGAGTAGATAGAGATTCTCCCATTGCTTTGCAGATTTTAGTGTGGGATTATTTATCACCTTTCCTACTGCAAAGTTGCGGTTTGTTAAACCAGAAACACAGAAACAGGAGATGAAAACACAGCTTTTGAATCTGAATTCCAGGGTCCCATGGGAAAATGTTTCTCTTTGTGTTAGAAGTGGAAGAGAGATGAAGAAAAGGTGTTTGCTTGGAAACCAGAAGGTTCAGACTAGTGCATTGATTAAATTGCTCATTTTCATTATCTCTTTAAATTCAGATCAGCATTCTTTTAATATACTTTTTGCAATTACAAAGGGATTGTGTCTTTTATTACATGCATGTAGCTTGCTTAGAAGAAGACAAATGTCTGCATTCCTAGACTGGCACTGTTTCTAACAAACTATGTAACAAATAATCAGCACACACACTTCATTGTAGAAAAATGCACTGTCCCATGGCTCCGGCAGGCAGAATCCGGGATCTGAACCACATCTGAAGAGCTAATGGGAGCAGATGTGGCTGGTTATCTTTGAGAGCTGCTGCCCTGTGCAAGAAGCTGGTAGATAATGGATCCAACCTTGCAAACAGTGGTGAGCAGCCTGAGCTTTCAGATAGTTCTGTGGTAATGACGAGGGAAAAATCAGGTCCATATAACCAATAGTCTTAAACAGAAATAACTTCAAGGGAGTCCTTAAGCTGTGGATTTCTAGAAGCTGGCAGCTTTATTAGAAAAACAAAAATCACTAAACGTTTCCCTCTTCTTGTATTTTTTGTACTTCTGTACCATTTAAGGAATTATGTAACACACAAAGGAAGAGGACAAAGAAAAACAACCAAGCCTCTAAATCCATATAACAACACACAGCAGAGAAAGCAATCAGACAAATTCATCATCTTCAGTTCATCCAATTTACACCTGCTGTAGAGCTGACCCTTGTAGAAAAATAAATACCTGGCAGCTATTGTCCAGTCACGTTAGGCATTACATCCCCTCCCCACAGACCACCAGGGACCAATACATTGATTTTACAATCACTCCAAAAGCAACATCTTTAACACCATGCTGGTTACTGCCCCGGCTCTGACTCAGGGAACATTTCCTCTAGCTCTTGCATTTTCCTTGGAGACCTCTCCATCTAAGCACTGACCAAGCCCAACCTGCTTTACCTTTTGAAGTATGACAAGGTAATAAATCACAGCTGTGGGTGAGTGAGGCAGCCGTGTTAGTGTAGCTTAGCAGGAAGGCTGCCACACAGTCCCATGACACCTTCCCACCCTGCTCTCTGCAAGTGGTTCTGCGCATGCCCAAATCGCACCCGGAGGGCAATAGCAAGGATCCCTCCTGTGTGTCTGCACCCAGGAGGTGATGGAGAAGGGGTACAAGCAGCTTTGTTGCAGGAAGAGATTTTCAAAATCAACCTGGATGTCGCAGACTTCTCAAACAGGCCATAGGACTCTGCAGACACCATCCACCAGAGACAAACCCTTATCTCAGGTGCTGGTAAGCTTTCTCCTGCCTTGTGATCCTGCAGGCTGGAGGCAAGCACGCAGGAAAGCTGGGCATTGAACAGCCCTGCACTGCAGCAGAAGGGAAGCCCCGTGAAGTGGTCCTCATGCCCAAAGAGGCTACAGCAGGCGCATCTGCTGCCCACCCCAGCAGTCTCTCTTCCCCCACGAAACCCAGTAGGCGTTGCGCTCCTCCCAGCACTCTTCACACCATCATATTCTTGTTGATAATTTAGATATTAGGAAGAAATTTTCTACTGTGAGGGTTGTGAGGCACTGGCTCAGGTTGCCCAGAGAAGCTGTGGATGCCCCATCCCTGGAGGGGTTCAAGGCCAGGCTGGATGAGACTTTGAGCAACCTGGGCTAGTGGGAGGTGTCCCTGCCCATGGCAGGGGGGGAGGAACTCGATGATCTTTAAGGTTCTTTCCAACCCAAACCATTCTGTGATTCTATGAGATTTGGTGCCAAACACTGGAAAAGCCACTGAGGGTGGCTTTCAGATCACTTGAGGGGATTTTTGCCCAGCAGATAAGAAGTATCAGGTGGTGGAGTCCTGCCCCACAGCTGCACTGCTGCCAGGCTCCTCACAGCAGAGCCGGGGGCTCGGTCTCTAGCTCAGCACACCAGCTCCCTGCTGAAAAGACGAATCCTCTTCCAGGCACTTGCAGCCAGCGTACAGCTGCAGCAACAATTTCAAGGGACATCTGGCCCTCTACTGCCAGCAGCAATTTGTGCACATTTGCAGGTGTGACACATTTACTTCACATGACCTCTGGGAAGGCAAAAGCGTTGCCTTGAAAGTGTGTCAGTGATACCACTTAGCACTTACATTTTCTGCTTCAAAGGGTTCTACCAACATTAATGAAGTGAGCTTAAAAATAAGAGCTGAAAACACCCTAATAACATGAAAATATTGCCCTGGAACAAGTATATAAGCAAGCATAAAATGAGGACATTATTTTTTTTTTCTTTAATGAGCTGGCTTTTCCCAATCTATTTTAAATGTAGCTCATCTGTTTAGCTGAAACCCTCCAGCCTCTGCTGTGGAATATAGCAACTCGAGATGTAAAATTTCAGTTCCTGTGACCCTGGTGGCCTGGGAGAATATAGCACTCAATTTAGGAAGATCTTAAATTACTTCACTTATCACTCCAGACTATTTTTCTAGATATGTAAATGTGTGGTACAGAGTCCCTCAAGGAAGGATTCAGCCCCTGTTTTGAAGCTCTGGGACTGGGGCATTCAGCTGAGATTTGATGGGGAGCTGTAGACAGAGGTGCAATTTTCTTCTGAAAGCATCATCAGGACACGTATGTGTGTGAATAGATCAGATAGGTTTGAACAAAGCAGGCAAAATTGACAAATCCAGGCACCTCTTAAGCTAGTCTCCCATTGCTTTTAATAGGGTTAGGATTTTTCCTGCTGGACTGAATTTCCAGCTCTACACTGAATTTACTGTAGTAGAAATCCCTTAATCTCTCTATGCTTCCTTCTCTCTGTGCTCTTTTCTATCTCTTCATCTGCAGATAAGGATGATACTAATGTCTGCCTCCATGGTTTTTACGAGAAATAATTAACTGAGCTTTCAGTGAAACTTCAGAAGCAAAGGTAAATTCCTCATCTGGAGATGAAACACACATACACACATGTATAGATACAGATATTTGTGTGTATAGAGATATAGATATTGATGAGATAGATATAGATGTAAAAACCACACCTATCACCTGTCAGACCTTTCTCAGTGTCAAGGCTCTTCTTCTCTTTGCCTTGTCTTTCTGTTACAATGCTTCTATTTTTAAATGCTGGGCTTTCCAAGTCAGTGTGGGAATGTCAGGCAGGTAGTTGTTAAAAAAGAAAAAAAAAAAGAAAAGCTTTTGCCTTCTCTTTTTTTTAATAGCATTTTTGTTCTGTAACCATTGTTCCTGCCAGTAAGAAAAACTGCTTGGTTTTTAATGAAAAATCTGAACACCGACAAATTGCATCCCTCCCTTTCAAAACAGACATGCCCTTTGAATTTAATTATGCTTCAGGCAATGCATTATAACAGGCATGGGATAAGTGACACCAAAATCTAACACCAAACACAGCAAATATTCCCCACTGGGTAAAAATAGCTCAGTACCAGATTGCCTGTTTTGGTATCAAGCCATTCGGGGCCAGAGTCTGCCTGATTTACCCATCTGGGCTGAGGTGTCGCCACTTGGCCCCACAGCTGACAAGGGGACCTGAACCCCCCTTATAGTCACTGTTTACTGGGCACCCCTCGATCCCTGGGTCTGGCAGGAAGGGATCGCTGCAGGAAAGCATTAACCCCGTGGAAGGGGTGGAGGACACCCCTGCTTTGGAGCAGGGACATTCCTGGTGGGGTCAGTCAGAGCACCCAGCGGGATCCGAGAGGAGCCGGGGGCAAAGGAAGCGGAGGAGGTTGGGAGGTTTCCTTTCCTCCCAGAATAATTTCTCACAAGCTGTGTCAACTGTCCACAGTTAAACAAATACTTGAAATATCAACATCTCCCGTTTGGAGGGAGAGGCAGCACCAGTTACCTTTGGTTTTGTTGTCTTGGGAGCTGCAACAATCAGCGAGAGCAGTCTGCCTGGGATTTTTCTGAATGTTCGCAGAAGAAAATTTCCTTTGAAAACAAATACCCACAGCCCTGCCTGTAATGCAACACCAGGGTCAAACTCCGTCCTTTGCATCCTGCTGGATGCTAACATGGGATATTGCAGTGCCTCTGTGTTGTTTAGATCCTCTGTGATGGTCAGTGACCGCCAAACAGCAGCAAATCTATGTTTGCCACTTCTTTGGCAGTGCTGGTGGTGCACAGTTTTTAGGTCTGCTTATTACAAGGATGTAAAGTATTCATATGTATGGGGAGACAACAGTCGCAGATGCCTCCTGACTGCTGACGGGCAAATATCGAGACAAATTCCATCTAATGTCAAAAGTCATAAGGCTGTAAACACAAAATGAAGCAATTGCAATCCTGCCAGAGAGATTTGTTCTTTCAAAGTGGCTGTGTTTGACCTGGTGTCTGTCTTTCATTCCCTTTCTCTTCTGTTCAGGTACCCTGGCTCACTGACATTTTAAAAGAGGCAATTTTTTTTATTGTATATCAGGTATAGCTGCTCCGGGTCTGAAGACCCTTGTTTGTATCAGGAAATGGCTTCCCTGCAGTGGTGCAGCTCTCATGAGCTTCTGCAGAAACTGTTTTCATTGAAGTCTTAAAGATAAAAGACAGACAGTGCTTTATAGAAGAGAGGTCTGGGATGCACAATCAAGTTATTGCGGTTTAACGTGTTTCTGTGCAGCAGCTGAGCCACACCAGCCAGCTGGGCACACACCTTCAGCTTGTGGTAAATGCAGGATTTAAGTGGCATGTATCACCACAGTCTGAGTATATCTCTGGTCAGATATTCACCGTAAATCACTCACTTTCTTGAGCACAATGACTGAGTGCTCTAGATACTTAAATGTTAAATTCCTGATTTCACCACTAGCTTGCCCTGCAGCCATGGGTCATATCACCCCCCCAGGTTTCAAACTTCAGGTGTAACATGGATGCAACAGGAGTGCTTACTCAAAAGGAGATTGTAAGGACAAACACAATAAAGCCTGTGAGGTGTTGAGATATCCTGAATACCTCCCTGCCCTGAGGGAGTGAGGTATTTTACACACACTGTTCTGCTAAGGGGAACCAGAACAGCAGTGCTTTGGTTCGCAGTGCTCCTCGCTACTTATACAGCTGTGGAGCTGACAAACGATTTAGTCTTGTCTTTTGCTGCAATAAATAGAAGCCAACAGGGCTGCGTTGCTCTGTAGGAACCAAGAACCTGGACTGCTTTGTTGCGTGTTTTAATGCGAACTTGCAAGTCACAATTCTTGTACCAAAATATTTCCAAGTGTATCTCCTTTGAAAGATGAAATTTTAAGAGCTGCTGTCCTATATCCCACATAAACAACGTGAAGGATAGCATCAAACATTTGGAAAGTGTGCAAGCGTGTGATTTACTGAGCTTTAACCAGTTCAGTATGTGAATTTTACACCTAAAGGACTTGGGTTGCTGTAACTGTTGCCTGTGAATAAAGCTTGCTTCTGGCAAGCGATAATTAATTCTCAAATCTTGGAAGCTTCTGAGTTTCAGAGACCCCTGAGCACATTTGTATGAAGATTAGACATTGTTTCTTTTCTCCTTTTTTCTTTGAAGTCTTTTCTTCAAAGATTGCAGCTCGCTGTTCAGACTGCATAAACCCTCTCCGAACAGAGAATACTTTTCTCTGTGCTCACAGAGGCTTTGGGTCTGACTCTGAGCTCTCTTACTCCACTCTTCACCTCACTGAATTGTATAGAGAGATGTCAGCATCACATCTCTGCGGCGGGGAGGAGAATCAAACCCTTTGCCAAACACGTCAAGTGAATTGCTCACCCCCTCTGGGGAAAATTTACCACATAACAACCCAGTAATTGATATTGATGGTGCACGTTGTTCACATTTCCTTTTTTTAGACACTTGTTTTCAGGGTTGTGAGAAGCCAGGTTACAGTGATCAAAGGTCGAAGCCTTAAGTTCCCTGTAAAACAACTTCCCCGCAGCTATGCTTAACGTGGGAAGAAATTAGGGGTGAGCTTTATACAAGGCACATACCTAAGCTAAAAAAAGACCAAAGATGCTAAATTACAAGAGTGAGATTTTGTTCTTATTTACATCCCCATGAATTGTAAGCAAGGGCTCTGAGGCTGAAGGAATGGCCTCCTCCCTAGCTTCAGTTAGAGTAGGAAGTGTTTGGTCCATGGCAAATGCAGTTGAACTCTTTGAACTCTGGTGTTCACACCTTAGATGAACTTCTTACTTCTCTCTCCTCAAGCCGTGCTCTTCTCGATCTTGTCATGAAAAAATATTTTGCAATCTTTTTTTAGTGAAAAAAAAAAAATGACTATGCTGTCAAGGAGAAGTGTTTGGTTTCATTTTTTGTTTTTTCTGTTCTGGTGAATTGCTTTCTGTCAGCTCATTACAGGGGAAGTGGAAAGGGAAAAGAGAAAGGGGAAGGGGAAGGGGAAGGGAAAGAAATATTTCAGTTGGAAGACACCTACAATGATCATCTAGTCCAACTGGCTGACCCCTTCAGAGGAAGGGGAATGGGAAGGGAAAGGGAAACGGAAAGGGAAGGAAAGGATTCATATAATCCCAGATTTATTTATTTTTTTTTTACAGCTTGGGATAAACAACCACTGTTAATGAGAAAATAAAAAACCAGTGTTCCACTTTGTTAATTCAGAAACCATAAGGGTGGTTCAGTTACATGTATAGCTGGACTCCAGGCTCTTAAACAGTACAGATCTTCAAATTTTTTTTCTGTACTCTCAGCCATCTTCCCTTAGTGACCACTTACCCCCCAAAACTTACATGGGTAAGTCACCGGCGAGGTGAATAAAGGTTGTACCATCCAAATGAATTCTTGCAGATTAAGTGTCTACTCATGTAATCACAGTAACAATCCAAGATATTGGGAAAGACCAAACAGTGTTCTACAGTCTGGCCAAAATCAACACCTCTCCATTTGGCAAAAACATGCTTTTAGCCAAATCACTGCAAGTCACTGCAGAAGCCTTCACACTGAAAATACATGACTGTATATTCAGTGATGCAAGTGATACTTGATTCACACAGTGTCTTGTTCATTGGCTGATATCTTTTAAATAAGTTTATCATTAAACCTCTGTCAGGTGTGAAAAAATAGAAGTACCAGAGAAGTGAAGTGTCTTTCTCAAGACATCAGGGCCAATGACAGATCCAGGAGTGGAACCTGGAGCACTCACACAGCCCATCTTCAAACCATCCTTTATGTTACATGGTTTCCCAATTGAGTGTCCTAACTGTTCTACTCATGCTCAGTCTTTCTAAGCACTCTTGAGTTTGTTTTCTTGTCATTTCATAGTGCACAGCCTGGTGAAGGAAATGCTTCTAACTTGTTATGAGTCCATTTTTTTTTTCCCCAAAAAATTAAATGCACAGACCTGAAATTTTGGGCTACTTCTTGAGACTTATATTCCAGGCCCCTCATGCCTCCATCACCCACCCTGAGCATCCACAGCACTGCCCCATGGTGGGACGACACACCAGACACACCAGTGCAACTGCACCAGGAGACTTTGGTCCAGGGGCCACAGAACAGATGACAAAAAGCCAGGAGAGAAGCCTTATAGCTGAATATCTTTGCCCAAGGGAAACCAGGCCAAAGAATACAAAATGTCAGCAGAGGGCATGTTGCCCTTGATTGAGTGGAGAAAGGCCCCCGCTGGCTGGAAACCCAGAATTGACAACAACAAGAAAATTAGTAAGGCTTGCCAGCTGGGGAGAGACATCTGGCTACCGATCAGAGGGGCTTGTGAGCCAATTAATCCATCTCTGAGCTGGATTAGCACACTGAAACATGCTTCCCTTCACTGCTACAGAGGGACCTGTTGAATGAGATGAAAAGCTGAATGGAACTAAAGAAATTTCATTTAGATAAAGAAAAATGGCTCTGAAGTAGTGGGTGGGTGGGTTTTACATGCCTTATGTGCTGCAAGAATTAAGCACAATTCAGAGAATTTAGGGCATGAAGCAGCCATTTGGATATAAAAGCTCCTGAATTTAAGATCTGATGGATTTAAAATATGTATCTAAATATCTGCCTATTTATTTCTTATGCTTATAGCACACCCAGGACAAAAGGTGCTGCAAACACAGATTAGGATAAATAATTCTTTCAGTCCATTCTTCCCCAACTGTGTTATATTGAGTTATTGTGTGTGTCTCCACCAAAGCTATTCTTGGGCTCTTTTGCTATTATATGGAATGACAGGACTATTGCTCAAGGACATCAGCCTTCATGTAGCTCTAGAGAGATTGAGACTCAGTCTCCACCTTCTCTGTCATTGCAGATCAGTGGGACATGGTCTCCTTAGGTACTTTTCAGATCATCAGAGATCATCAGAAATAGGACTTGAAGGGACCTCTTTGGTCACTGAGTTCAGTTTCTGTTGTCATGAGCCATCAGGCCATGTAATCCCTTCTATGGATTTCTTAAGCTCCCCTTCAATACTGTTTTTTTTGGCTGTTATTCTTGCTGTTGGAAGGCTTTTCCAAAACTTCATTCCTCTGTTGTTTAGAAACTTCTTTATAGTTTCCAGTGTCTGTTTATTCAGGACCAGGTTATAGTCATTTGTTCTTATGCCACAAATGTCTTTTACTCTCCTCCCTCCTGAGTAGTCAGCCCCCTGAGGTGTCCATGGATAGCTGTCAAAAACTTCAGTTTTCCTTTTACTCAGCTAAATAATTGAAGCCACATTGCTCTCCTCCCTTAAAGCAGGCTCACCAGTCCCCTGGTAATTGTAGGAGTCCTTTTCTGCACCTACTCCTATTTCAATTATTATTTTCACAATAATACATGAATTATACACAAGTTTTAAATGGTATCTTGTGCAATGGCACCAACACTGCCTTGCATCTACAGAAAATCTCCTTTCTGTCTATACCCTGGAATTTGTATTCACTGATTAGATGATGAGAGCACCCAGGTGGTATCCACTGATGTTTTCAGCAAACCAGCTTTCAGCTTGAGGAAAGTATGGGGAATTTCTGTTTGCACCTGGAAACTTAACACTGGAGAGCTCTTTGGAAGAAACACGAGTTTTCTTATCAAGGAGAGGATGCTCAGGAACAATCCTGATGCAGCTACTGGCAATGCAAATTCAGTGCTAGGATGCATCAGGCAAGATTTCTCTAGCAGAAGTAGGGAGGACTTTTTACTCTTTGTGTGTCACTACTAAGGTAAACAGTGCCAGTGAAAAATCCTAGATAATATAGTCTGATTTCCCCTACTGTGGAATTGCTGGAATGGTCCCTGTATTCATGACAGAGGAGCTCAAAGGTTGCAGCTATAGCTCTTAAACAGTGACAGACACCAGAATACCATCATCCTTATCACTTAATTGCTAACACAGTCCCTAGCCCTTGGATTTTGGCCAAGATAACTCTCTCAAGAGAGAGACACTGTCTCAGCCCCAGGGGCATTCACAACAGACCCCTGGGATGTGACCATCCAGTTCTGGGGTGCCAGAGATTTTAGCTGTTAAGGCACAGCATAGGTGTGTCAGATGCTACCCATGACCCATCCTTTTGCTAAGATAATTGCAGACAAACTGCATCAGATGTGGTGAAGAGCTATCTGGGTGATCAAGAGAATGCAGAATTAATTGCATGAGAGCAGGTAAAACAGATTTTGAGTGTTTTTGAGCAATTCCCTTTATACTCAAAGAGAGTTTTATGCCCAGAATCTGTCCACAGCCACTGGGAGTTTGGTTCTCGATTCCTTTAACTGGAGCATCTCAAATGATTTCAGCTGTCACAAGTCATGTGTGAGAGACAGTGAGCTCTGACACAATATGTACCTTCAAACAGATGCAGCACTTCTCTGGGAGGCAATGACAATTGCTGTGCATTATTTCCTTCCCAACAAATATGAAAATTCCACAGGCAACAGTCAAAAGAAATTTACTCTCCTTTAAGACATTTCACATGAATCCTCCTCTTTCCTCTGTCCCTCTGCTGTTTGTCTCCTGTCTCAAGCAAAGTGCCAAAGTGGATAAATCCAGGGCTTACCCCTCTGAAAAACAAAGGAGCCTAGAGTAATGAAAGCCCAAAACCATGAACATGTGTCCATAACTAGGGTGGTATCAGGTTTGTAGGCATCTAGTCCCAACTGTGTCACTCTGTGTCTACTGCCAGCTATTGACTGTTATCCAACACGGACAGTCCCAGTGCTAAAGAGAGAAGGAGTTTCTTGGCACTTGTATAAAGCCTACTGCAGTGAGTGTTTTGCCTTGTTAGGACTCCAAGTTATACTTAAACGATGCTTAAACTAAGCTATTTGTGATAAATTCAGATATCTCATCTGAGGAACAGGGGAGGGGGTGAGAAGCACTTATCTACCATTTTCTTTAAGTGCAAAAGAAAGCCTCAAACCTGATCCCCAGTGTGGGACATGTTCAGACCAGAGGACCCTCTTTGTCTGGGGACCACCATCTCCTCTGATGGTGTCTGAGAAGAAGCAAGTCAAGTACACATAAGCTTTTTGATGAGGAGAGAACACATGCAGAGGTGGATCAATGCCATGAACTACAAGTAAGCAGAAAAACATCCATTCACCTCTCTGCAGCCCTGAGGAAGGCACCTGAGAGCTAACGCAACCATCATCTTGTCCTTCTCCACCAGACGAAAGCACCTCCTGCTCAGTGTCTGGCTTCTCTTCTAGGGTTCCCGAGTTTTGCTCTGTGCATGTGCAGTGATGCATTGAGCACTGTGAACCAGGACCCAGTGCCCCAGAACTTCCATTACAGGTGCTTCTCAAACATTTCACTCATTTCGTCCCTCCCATCCCAACTAGCAGTCAAATGTTGCTTATTTTTTTCAATTTTGAGATATCTATACGCTCCTCAATTCATTTATTTCACAGCTGTGTTCTAAGCAATGTATTTTCTAAAACCTTTTGATCCATCAATCAAAAAGTAATCTAATGAAAAAGTCACCTTAAATAGACGTGTACACTTTAATATAAGATAGAATTTTAACATGAAATGCAGGTAGATATAAACAGAACAAAATCTGAACTTACGGACTTTATAAATATACCCAAACTTAGTCTGACAGCCCATCAGCGTGATGAAAGGGCTTCAACTTCTCTCTTGTCACCAGTGGGGAATATGGGACTTATGGGGATGAAGAAACATCCATACAGTCAGACTTGACACAGAACTATGAAATCAGTTGAGATTTCCTGATCATCAGCTCATAAGTTAATCATGAGGAGAGAAAAGAGCGAATAAGGAAACTCTAGGAGCATGAAATTGTTCTAAATATCCCTTTATAGCCATTAAATCATTTTCCTTCAATGTGTCACTGCAAGAGACACAAGGAAAGGACCAAGACAAGCCTTGTCAAGATGATTGTCACCTATCTAATCTTTGTCAGCTGTAACACTGTAAGTGTTTGCTGACAGCAGACCCAAACCAACAGCATTGGCCATCTCAGAAACAAACAGTCCCTCATTCAAGAAGGAAAAGCAAATGGTTTTAAACCTACCTGCAAACTGCCCTGAACTCACACTTATGCATAAGGCAGGCTGTATATTGTAGAAATGAAGGTGTTGTCTAAAAGGAGATTATTAGCTTGTTTAACAGCATGTCCAACAGAAACTCTGGGAATAATAAGAAAGTGCTTAAAGCAGATTGCCTGCCTCATTCAGATGTGTCAAGGAGCTGATCTAAAGACACCCAGGAACTTTAAAAGGCACTGGAGCGGGCCCATCAGTTTCTAGTACTAATAGAAGTCGAGCTTTCAGTGCTTTTGCGTGACATCCTGTAAGAAAAAGCACTGACATTTGGCTTACTCAGGAGAGATTTCACCATCTGTTATTGTAGAGACCCAATAATGATACAAAAAACAAATAAGCGAAAAGCCCTAACACTCTGTCACCATTTCAGATTTAGTGAGCTCTTAAAATATTCCTGCACAGGTAGAGGATTTTGCTGGAGGAAAATCAACATAGCAACAGGCTCAGTTACATCCAAGTTTCCTGTCTAAGATCTGTCAAGCAACTCCTGTCAATGCATCTGTAAGTGAGTGTGAGTAATGGGTTTTATTTAAATTCATGTGGTATTTACTACCTACACCCAGACAGATAATGGACAGACAGAAGAACAATGATCAGCAAGCGGCTACTGCTTAATTCTTGTTTTATTCTGCAGCTTGCTTGCCTTCATCTGTCTTCCCTTCTGAAGAAGTAAGCACGTTCCTTCTGTCTCAGATGGAAATGCAATGGCCTGTTATGAATTCACTGCAAGTTTCCCATTTTGCATCCGAAATCATGACAGTGATAAAAAAAAAATAAAATCCCACAGTACTTGTTTCCAAAAATATTCAGCTCCATGCATATACGTTTAGCTTTCTGCAATTGGACTTCTCATCGCCAAATAGACACAGTCAACAACTGAACTTTCTAAGTAGCAAATACAACATTTAAAGAGTCTATTTGCCTTACCAAAAATAATAGGTAAAAACATCCTAGGAAATATTGAAATAATCTGCTGACTTGCTGCAGTTCTATTGATTTCAGAAACACAAAGAGAATATGTTGAACAGGAGGGAAAAAAAAAAACCATTAAGTAGCATCACGTGAATGTGGTAGTAAAACATCCTACATACTCTCAGCACTGTCAGATTCCTGCAGGAAGAAAATATGTGTTCAGCCCTGAAAACTACCTCCTTTCAATACAAGTATCGGTACGCATTTATTTGCTCTAGCTATCTGAATTCCTTTGGGTTTAGTGAAGCTGTCAAAACCTTACAAGTGGGAATGCTGTTGTGTAAGTAAAATTAATGACTCCTTTTCTGCTTCCCATATTTTAAAGCTTTAAACAAGTCTTATTACTGGGGGAAAGGGGAGGAGGAGTGGATGGCCTGTCAAAATGGAACTGTAAATCTTTCAGTGTTTGAAATCTTAGACCTAACTGACCTCATGACGGTGCTTCGGGCTGGCATTTATCTTGGTGTTGTAAAGCAAGCAAACTGTCTTTACCCAGGCATGAATCCCACTTCACAATCTGTTGTAACTAACCAGGGTATGAGGCTCAAGCGGAACGCTCCAGTCAAGCAAGTAAACATCAAAAAACAAACAAAAGCATGTGCATTTGTGGAAGTATTAAATGTATTTATAATATGCTCTTTGAGTATGTATAAGTGCTGGAGTAAGCGGACTGTAGCATGAACATAGCTGTAAGTCAATTATTAAATAAAATTGAAATATACAAATAATTAATATCAATAGTAACTTGTGCTTGCCAGAATGATGTGTGTTGAGGTGTTAGTTGATGCTTGTCATGATACAGGGTCACAGATTAAGGGTTGTTTGGGGAGTGGGCTTCCTCGGTGTCCAGGTCCCCCAGCACATTGTGGGCTGCACTTTGAGCCGTAGGCTGGCTGTTTTCAGTACAGTGAGGAGGACTTCCCAGCAACACTGCTGCAAGATGAAGGCTGGCTTCAGAAAGCAGTGTCAGCCTGCCAGTCACCACTACCTCCATGCTGTCCATATGCACCGGTGGCTCTATCCCAGGGTAATTTAGACTAAACTCAAGAGAGGTTATTGACACCCTCATATGTTGGCTGACCACGCTACTCTCCCCCACAGTCATTAGAAAGGCTCTCCAGAAAGCACTTTGGAGCTGGAGCAAGACCCAGGTGCTCTCAAAATCCTGTGAAGGAACCTGTGTGAGATCAGAAAGGAGAGGGAGCCTAGGAAAAACGGCTAAATTATTACTTTTTCTTTACATGATAGCAGCAGAGACAACCCCACATGCCTTTTTTAATTGCTCTTCCATCAATCCATGCAGAGGTTGCAGGAGATATAATGCTCTGGAGAGTATCTCCTGTTTTACCAGGATGTGTGCTTCTAGCTCTTGCTCAACCTCACAAAATGTTCTCTTACAACCCAGAAGAAAATCTTTCCTTGCAAAGTAAGTCACAACATTGAAGTTAGGTCTGAGGTGTGTCGTCAACTGAATTAAATCTGGCTGGAGCCTGGAGGAGGTGGGATTAATGTTGCTGTCCAATGGGGACGAATTTCTGCTGCCACCACGGGCATACTTAATTTACCTCCATGCAAAGAAGAACAGAGTGTACTCACTGACTAGACTACCGTGCACTGGAGGAGTGTGTACCACATTACAAACATTAATTCTTAGGATGCAACCACAAGGTCAGAAAGTAATATTATCCCTATTTTATATAGGCACAAAGTGGTGAGCCAAAGACAGAGATGAGATTGGAACCAAGCTTCAGTTCACAGTTTTAGTTACTAGACTGGAGCCCTTCCAACAAATGGAAGGGGATTTTATATATTATATTGTGAACTCAAAGCCAATAAGAAAATTTTCATGGATTTTAATGAGTTGAGTGCAGGAAAAATGAGGTGTACACAAGTTTTCCTAAGAGAGTGGGGGAAGTCAGTCTTTAAATTAGGGGTTGTCATAAAGTCAAAAAGTGCTGAAGGACGCCTTCAAAGGAAATGCCAGGTTTTCCTCCTTATATACAAACAAACTAAAAAGAATATTCAGGGCACTTTGAGTGGTTCTGATCTAATGTTGTAGAGCTCTTTTCTCTTAGTTCTGCTACTGGCTATGCAGTCTTCCCCACTGAAACTCACCACCTTCCTGGACAAATAACTTTGTAAAGAGTTAGTGCTGTGGCCATAGTGGTCTAGTTTAAGTGAGGCAACATTTGTAAAGAGAAATGGAAATTCAATTAATGTTTTTGAGGAGAAACAAACAAGGTTTGGATAGTGAAAACCTGAAAAAGAATTTTGGTACCCTAAATGGTGTCTACTTTTTGCAGCCATATCAGTCTTATAAAAGAAACCACTTCTTTTTGTGTATGGACTGGGCTGTACTGAAGGTAGTAGCCCACTGCCTCCAGTTTCTTGTTCTCTTTATTGTTATTAGACATTGGTGAGGTCTGAGAGTTAGATTCTGGCACTGGGAAAGAAGTGATCTTCACTGCTTCTGCCTTTGATTCATGCCATACTTTGTTTTCTCCACAATTATCCCATCACAAAGAGATTTGTATGTGGTAGAGAAATACAAAATATTCTTGTTTACTTCAGCTAGTAAAAAGGAGAAAGCTGTTCAAAACTCCATGGAAAAAGATATTTCTGAGTGTAAAGGTTAGTTATTCCAAACAGAGAAATAACCAAAAGAAAAGGAGGTGTGTTGCAGTTTTACTTCCCTGTTGCCTTGCTGAGCCAATCTGGGATAATACCAGTCCCCTAGTGAAGATCATACCATCTCTTTAGACTCACGGCATGCACTGAAGCACAGCTAATGCCCTCATGTAGTTGTTTCCTGAATGCTGAAAGCAGCCAGAAAGCCCCCATGCATGCATATATATATGCTCATTGCTACTCTCAGGCTGACAGAAATTTTGTAAATTACTAACCCTGTCCGGAACTGTATTGCTTCCAACCAAACATCAGCACATTGATCTGAGCAGCACATCTAGGAGCTGAAAATTGGTTGTCTGAAACAGCAGGCTTAACAGCTGAAAGCATCAAAGCTCCAAGCCTCCATGCTGGCCAGCTGATGAGTTTTTAATTTCTTCTCTGTGGCTCCTGAGATGCAACAGATAAACAGGAACAAATTTGTAAGGTAGTCATGTTGACCTTTAAGGATCAATGGAGAAAGTTTGCACCTCCTATCAGGATTGAAAATAACCAATTGATGTATCTATGTGGACCTCTAATAGTCATGTCAGTATGGTCCTTGTACTCATTTTGCAGATCCGTTGGTTCCTTTACTCAGTAAGTTTATAAATTGGACCTACCCACACTTGCAGCAGTCACTCAGGAGCACCAACATGCATCCGGCAAAATTGATCAGTTCACTTGCATATGTACCAGGTAAACTGCCTGCCCAGACAGTGAATGCAGATGTGTCCATATACCTGAGGACAAGATCCAGCTCTACATCACATGCAGGTATCTATTGAAGCTCTCTGACTTACTACACCTATTCAAACTCCATTCACTTTGTATTAGATCCACCAAATAAGAGAGGGAATTTGTTTTTTCCACTTGAAATATTATGGATCATTCATTTCTACACCTTCTTTATTTAGGTTCTTAAGTGGTTCTAAATAAGCTCCTAAGATTCAGTTTATGCACAAAACATTAATTCAGGATGAATGTATAATTCTGAATAGCTGGAACAAGAGAAAAAGAATTTTTTCATGTTGACAATGGGCTAGATCCATCAACGAGACAACTATGGTGACACAAATGGAGTCTCTTTCACTGGTACTTAATTTGGCCATTGCATTGCACAGTGCTTTATTCCCCGTGATTGCAGTCCTAGCTCAAAACAATCTGTTGGTGCAAGAGAACTCATAGTTCAATTCTATAATGCTTCTTACTCAATGAACCAGTGGAGCCAGTCAAAGGTCTCATGTTGACTCTAACGGATGTTGATGCAGCAACTGACACAAATTCTTGAATTCAGTTTGAAAAATGTACACGTTTTCTCTCAGTGTAAGAGACCCTTTCAGTGGTGTCTGTTGCTAAATTTGTCAAACATTTCCCATCATGTGGCTCTCTTGAGCCCTAGCTGAACAGAAATGTGGGGTGTGGTCTGTTTGAGGCTCGGTTTAAGGTGAGCTGAGAGTGGGCTGAGGGTGAGAAAGTTTCAGCCAGGAATTGTGAGAGATGGAAGGACTTCTGCTTTGCCATTTAAAAAAAAATCTGGCAAGCTTTTCTTTGAAAAGCAATTGCAGCTGCTTCTGCACTGAAACAGGACACTGAGAGTGAGCACACAAGTCATCCGGTTGAGACTTTTGCTAAACCTCTGAGAATATCCTCAAGCTGGGCTATTACTAGTCCTTCAACATAATCACCGCTTACACATACTTGGGAAAGCCTTCTTAAGAGACCAGTAGCCGAATCCTTTAAAGAGTCTGCCCTTCCTGAAAACACTTGAGCCTCTCAGTGTTTCTAGTGCCGTCTAGAATAATCCCACACCATAGAGAAGGAGGCTGCACTGCTTCACTGTGTCTGCTTGGGACCAGCTTACCCATGCAAAGAATGGCAAAAGCACAGAGGCAAAGCCAGGATTTTGCTGCAGTCGTGTTCTCAGCAGCAAGCCACAGTAGGGCTGACCACCAGAAGAGTCTGTTCTCCACTGTCAGCATAGTCAAGTAGAATGAAAGAAAAATATCTGCCACTGAAATGTTAAGGGCACCCAAAGTGTCTTGCAGTGTAGAAATAACTTAGGAGAAAGAAGTTGTTAGCTTGAAAAGGGGGAAGGCTTGGAAGAGGAATACAAAGAGACTGCAACCGGGAACAAGAAGTGGGATATGTCTGAGAGATGCTGAGGGACTGAGCTGAGCACCGACCAATGAAGGGAACAGTGCACAGACTGAAGAAATGGAACATTTAGCATTTGCTGTTGTTAAAAGCAAACTTCCTCTGTGCAAGCACCCTAGCTGCAAGGTACCAAGTTAACTCACCAAGTTCATGCTGGAGTAACTAGGGCATGCTACAAAGATAATAAGAGCATTTAGCTGTCACGAATGCAAGCTTATAGATTGATAGATCATTTGATCTGTATGACTGTATTATGGATTTACCATTAGCTTTCATCTTTAGCCATGCTGACAAAATCAAAAACCATATTTATTACACTTGGTGGATTTTAATCGACATTGCATTTTCTTGTGAGTAGAGCCGGAACACAGATAATCTGCAAAAGACACTGACAATCTTCCAGTGTGTTTTGGTTTATTCATATTTTTCCCAAAAAAAACAAGCCAAAGAGCATATTACAGATGCATTCTCCTGTAAAAGCTTTACATAAGATTTAAAGGAGAATAAGCTAGCATTAGCCATAGAATAGAGAAAGACGCAGGGCAAAAAAAGCTTATCCTCTGGGCTTGATGAAGAAAACAGCTCGAAGCCAGCAAATCAATGATCCCAGAATGAAACTGAAATGCTGCCCATAGAGAGAATGGATTTGCAAAATGCGAGTTCTTCCTATTTCATATGATATTGCTCCTACTCACAGAGGGGGTTTTTTTAGTACTAACACACAAGGTCTGACAGAATACAAATAAAGTGACAGAGGGACCAGTGTTTAGTCATATCAAAAAGCTAAGAATGCTTGAAGGGGAATCCATCTTATCTAGACATCTCTGTTGCAGATGTCTGCATGTAAACTAACTCACTTAAAGTGGATTTCATCAGTATAGTCACTAGAGTGTAGCGTGTGATTCAGACTAAATAGAAGTCTCTGTTTGGTGAAATTAATTACATGCTGACCTCTTTTGGCTATGCTGACCTCTTGACTAAATGGGAGTCTAAAGAGTTCACTTGATGCAGAAAACTCCATTGTCCAGCTCCACAGACCTTGTTTGCTGTCAGTGGAGAGAAACAGATATGGTTGGGTGCAATTTATTTAATCCTCTTCCACTGTCTAAAACATATTAGATGAATCACAACCTACAATTGACTAATTCCAGGAGTAAAATTCTCCTATTGGTTTACATGAAAATAGGTGAGTTTTAAGCATTAGAGCTGGGAACTTTGCAAGTATAGACGAGTGCTCATAGCATGCTCTGGTCTTTTGAAGGCTGGTTTCCTAAGGAAATAGGGCTTATGCAGTTACATTAACTGTAATTTCTAATAATGTTTAAATCCTAGCCAGTTTCAACAAAAATGTACAAAATACAGACCTCAAAGACATTAATTTGTTAAAGGTTTCCTTTTGAGGAAAGGGAAGTGGTTGAGTAAAAGAATGGAGAACATTAAAATCCCACTGAAAAAGAAAGGCTGAAGAGTGAGCTCCGCCACAATAGCAGACATTGGAGAACCCTCCCTGGAGAAAGTCACAGAAGAACAGAATTTCAATAAGCTCACTTGCTCAGATAGGTTGTAACAGTGATATAGCCTATCTTACATCAGCTGGAAAACACCAGACAATGTGTCTGTCTTGGCTTTATACAGCATCAGAAAGAAAACACAGAAGCTGATGCTTGTCACCTGGGGATAGCGTGGGTCTGAGTGAAATCAGTAGAAGTTTGGCTCTAAAATCAGTAAACCCTGATTTCACACATTACAGCCTTGTCTTAGAGAAGAAAACTGTAGATGGGGCACACTGAAAGCACTCAGTACTTTATCCAAGCCAGTGAGAATTCCTTAATTCAGGATGACTGACCATCTCTGGCACCTGTTACTTCTGCATGAGATACCTTCATATTGCAGATGAAGGTGTCTGTTCTGCAGCCCCCTGGGATCTACTGCAAACATGCAGCCTGGGGTAATGGGTAGGCTATTACTCAAGTCTTGTCTTCATCTTTTATTGGTGAGACACCACAGGATTTACCATTTTAAACACTGTCACCTGTTTTCACAGGACTCACCCATTTTGAACATATGTTTTTCATTCCTGTGTGTAATAGGAAAAGGCGGAGGATTTTGGCCACACTGATTTTGCTTTCCTGAGAAAAACTGGGCCATCATCCTCTGTAACCAGGCAGCTGGGCCTGAGCCCTGAAGGGAGGGTATTTCATTGCTTGTTGCCAAACCGAGTGTGATGGTCCTAAAAGCGCATAAGGTCATTTAATTTAAAACTCTGTGAACTGCGGTTCTTTTCCCCTGAAAACTGTCACGTAGCTTAAAGGTCTAGGATTTTGTCAAAGCTACCATTCTGTCCTAGAAAACTAATTTCAAAATTTCCCCTCAAAATTCCTTCACATTTCCACACTTGTTCTCCTTCCATAACTCCCCTCTTCCCAGGCACTGTCAGTGAGACCCCCCAGAATTTGTCCCCAGGCTCAGCGACGGCCTGACCTGCTGTTGAGCTACTGCTGGAGCAGAGCTACTTCCAGGGCTGCCATTTGCTTCCTGATTTTCCTCCTTGCTCTAAGACACCTCTGCAGTTCTTCACCTGTGATGTAGGGTCCTTCTTCTCTCAGAGCCATGGGGTTGGCATGGGGGGTAACCCCACAACCCAAGCCTCCACCCACCCATTCGCTCCCCACACATCTGCAGGATGGGAAGAACAGATGATCTGCAGAGATCGCTCTTGTCGATCACCTTCCAGTCCCATGGAACAAGCTGTGGATCTGGAAGAATATCCCCTTGAGGGGAATGCAGCCTGGATCACAATCTGACATGTCCGATTCCTAGCCTACCTTCTTCTCATGTGCCTGGTCTTGTGGTTTCTCAGCTCGTATTTTTCAATCACTGTTCAACAGGAGAATTTGGGATGATTATCACAGAATAACATTCAGTGCATGCCCACTGCCACATGGATGGTTCTGCTGGTCGGCAGAAATGCTGGCACACGTGGAGCTTCCCCCCGAACAAAGCCAGAAAGTGCAAGCAAAGCAATGAAATCCTCACCTCTGGTTCAGTTTTGTGAACAAATACACATAGTGACTCCTGGCTGGTTCCTGAATTCTTTAATGGGATTATTATTCATTCATGCTGGCCTCGGTGAAATTGAGGATACCAATATTAATCTTAAATTACAATGAGAATTGTAATAACAAGAAAGCTTGTTATTACAAGGCACACACGCCACACAGAAAGAATATTCAGCCCTGCCCTCCCAACATAAATCAGATCTAACTCCTCCTGGAGTGAGAGAGGAGTACATCCCTCATGTGGACTGTACCTTCCGAGAAATAATAAAACTCTGTACAAACATCCATGCAAAAGAGTTTTAACCCTTCCTTGGCCAAAACTCTCTGTCTGCCTCCAGTAAGGGATGAAAGGAGAACAGTTAAGACCTAAGTGCCTCCTGCTTAGCCTTAGGCTTTTGAGGCAGTGAAATTAGAGTTTTTTCACCGTGGAGGCAGCACCTGTAGAGAGCACTTCATCCCACCCCGGACAGGAATTGCCATTTGGAGGTTCCTATCTCCATCCATCCATTGTAAAGGAAACCAAACAAGGAACCTCACTTTAGATGTCTAAAATTAAATATGAACATTTGTTTTAAGTGAACAACTGTGGTGGGTTGACCCTGGCTGAACACCAGGTGCCCACCAAAGCTGCCCTATCACTCACCTCCTCAGCTGAACAGGGGAGAGGAAATATAACAAAAGGCTTGTGGGTCAAGAAAAGGACAAGGAGAGATCACTCATCAATTACTGTCACAGGCAAAATAGAGTAAACTTGAGGAAATTAATTTATTACCAGTCAATTCAGAGTAGGATAATGAAAAATAGAAACAAATCTTAACACACCTTCCCTCCACCCCTCCCTTCTTCCTGGCCTTAACTCCACTCCCAATTTCTCTACCTCCTCCCCTCTAGTGCCACAGGGGGATGGGGAATAGCCTATATATCCCAGATTGCATCTTCTCGTACCATTAACAGGATACAAAACTTATATAACTTCCACTTTCCCAAGAGTAAATCCACTCCTGGGATGCTCAGCTCCAAACAGAGTCTTTGTTTCTGTCTGTAACTGACCACTCTTCCAGCTTCTTTCAGGTCTTAGTAGGTTTGGCATTCTTGTAGACAAGTTGTATGACTGGAGGTCAGGAAAGGATTTCCCAAGGACTTTTTATGAAGAAGGAGCTTGGTGGCCAAAATGTCTCTCTCTGAATAGTTTTTTACCAATTAGCGTGCTTCATCCAAAGTAAAGAATGAACAGGGATACTTGTTCATATCTTGCTTTATATAAGATGTGGCCATATGTAAGAACAAAGTACAAAGTTTGCACAGGTTTGGAAATAAATGAATCTCCTAAATTCAATAGGAATTGCTGAGATTATTCATGTTGGCCCTTCCTCTATCAGTCTGAGACTTAGCTTCAGACTCTGTATAGGGCTTGCCTTCATTAGCAAGGAATTCCCCCCTCACGCTGTCAGACCATGAAGTATTCTGGCAGAGGTATTGAGGACCAGGCTGGGTGGACTGCAAATTCAGTCCTGTGGCTGATCAGATGGCTGAAATGCCATTTACTGTCAGCACAGAAAAGAAAAAGGACAAAGCCAGGGACAGAGGAAGCTTTTTCCTGCACCACACTGAGCAGAGGGTGCCAGATCACAGGTGGCAAGGTCCCCAGGGTGTCCTGGAGGAATCGGTGACTGGAGCCATGGCACTCCATCAAACTGGCTTTACACAGAATGCTGCAGCATCTCTTCTTTCATAATTTGTGCTAAGTGCATCTAAATTTTGAGTTAAGCAGTTGTTGCCATAGCAATGGCCATTTAGAGCAAAAGAAGGCAGCAAGCATGTTGGGGATGTGAGGTTCTGGCTCTTCACATAGAAATATATACATGCACATATCCACGCTGCTGTGGAGCTTCATGAAAGGAGCCAAGCAAACAGCTTACACCAGATCTGATGGGTGGACAGAGGACATGAAAAAAGGAACAGCTTGCTGCATGCTGGAGGTGTTTGTTTCAGGCTACACCTTCACCTGCAAAGAACCAGGTCCAAAACACAAATGAGCCTGAGTGGTGACTGATCACTCTCTACAACTGCCTGAAAGGAGGTTGTAGTGAGATAGGGGTTGGTCTCTTCTCACAAGTAACAAGTGATAGGACAAGAGGAAATGGCCTCAGGTTGTGCCAGGGGAGGTTTAGACTGGACATTAGGAAAAATTTCTTCACCAAAAGGGTTGTCAGCATTGGAACAGGCTGCCCAGGGAAGTGGTGGAGTCACCATCCCTGAAGGTATTTAAAAGACGTGTAGATGTGGCACTTAGGGACATGGTTTAGTGTTAGAGTTGGCAGTGTTAGGTTAATAGTTGGACTTGATGATCTTAAAGGTCTTTTCCAGCCTAAATGATTCTATGATTCTATGATGTATATTTGGTTTCATACCAGTGGAATTAACTTCCTTGGTCAGGATGAGGCATGTTTGTTACTGCCTTTGTGGGATACATCTTTGCAGGAACAGGAAAAACTGACATTTACGGGTTTATTTTTATTAAAAATAACCCTTACTGATAGCTCTTTAACAGGAAACGCTTTTCATCAATCTACTCCCAGTGTTTATACTAGTTTATTTGCCAGGGCACAGGCTGTCGAAAAGTCAATAAATAAAGTAGGTATTGTATTACCCCATTTTAGGTCCTCTTCTAAGGTTTTTCTGCACTCCTAGCACTGCCATTTCTGGTGGTCACAGCAAGACAGATTCAGAACTCCTGGATTTTATTCCTGGCTTTACGCCACCTCTCTGTGGGGTGAGAAAACGTCATGAGCTTAAATAACTACAGTTAGGGCAAGATCCTGCCCACATACCTGAGCGTATTTTTCTGGGGACTTTGGCAGAGTTGAGTCCTCCTCTGACTAGATTTGGCTAATAAGTGGAGTTAGGTATCACCTTGATCAGCCAATGCAGGCAGTGCCCAAATTTAAGTGCTTTAGAAATGAGCAGCCTGAGAGCGAATTTTAGGTCCTCGTAGCACTAACTGATGCAGAAGAGCAAGAAGTTTGCATCACTGGCTGGGACTCGAATTCTGTCAAAGTCCCAAATTAGACTGATTGTGATTGGCCTTCTTAAAGTCCATAAATCCATAAATCCACAGTCATGGATCAGAATTAAACTTAACTGGGTTTCTGTAAGAATACACAATACAAGGTTTGAAAATAATTTTGGGCTCAAAAGAGAGAAATACATGTGAATATTTTCTAAGTCTAGCTCTGTGTTGTTGCTTGTTTCTCAGCAAACAGAAACTGCCAGCTCCTGTTCCCTATTGGTGGCATTACCTGCTTCAAAGGGCAAGACAAGTGAATGGCAGGTCCAAGAGACTGAAGATATTGTTTCTGTCAAGCTCCCAGTGGTACTTTCTGGCAGAGGCAAAGCAGTCTCACACCTTTCTTTGCTGACTGGAAAAGAAAAATGCAAAGAGGATCTGTAAGTCAGCAAAACCCATAAGTTTCAGTAGTTTACTGATTTACAATAGCTGCAAATCAAGTTCAGTAAAATTTTTAGAAGAATCTAGTTCCTGTAGATAGCTGAGGGCAGCTTCTGTTTCCAGTAAACTTCTGTGACATTTGTGATTAAAACTATAAAGGCAGTAAGCACAATTCACAATCAATTAGGTTTTATTAATGGTTTTTTAATACACGCCACAGCCCAGTAATCATGAAGCTGTTCAACAACGTTGTTCTAAAATCAGCTAATAGCAGGATGTAATTTGCAGCTGTCTCTGCTCACTTACAAAACACTTGCTCCGTTAATTGTGATTTCACACTCCGCTGAATGTTGTAGCCTGGAGGTAACATGCATGTGATGGAAGAGTTACCAGTCTGGGTTCTGGTGGGGGGGAAAGGATCATTTCAAGAGAGGCTACTGTTGTCAAATTTTTAATCCTTTTATGTTAAAAAAAAAAAAAACAACAATAACTCATCAGCAAAAAGATACAATCCACTGCTAAGCAATTGTTTCCTTTCTTTAAAAACCTGAACAGTTTTTCCTATTTTGACCCCTGTCTATTGCTTTGTGTTCTTATCATGAACACAACAAAGCCCATGACCAGTAGGTGAGACCCTGTTCGTGTAATGGGTCACCTACCTTGATCTCGTATTGTAGATGCCAGATGAACTAGTCTGCCTAAAGCCTGAGTTTTCATTAGAAAGATTTTTGTGCCTTTGGAGGTCTCCAGAGACATCTTGTGTCTTTCTTAAATCAGAATAGGCAGGATATTCTCCTGGGGGAGGTCAAAGGTGCCTAAAATATTGCCATATGTTAAGTACGCAAGTTACAGAGATTGAATTTCATCAGTAAATGGTTGGTGGCAGTAAGACAGAGTTCAGCACTGAACAGCCACGGGCAGGCAACAGCTCCTGCTCTGAAGCGTTTCCAGTGCATATGTCAGAGGAAGAAATATCTCCTCATTTGACAAATGAGAAAAACCATCTTATGTTGGAAAATTCCCAGCTAAGTGTTTGGTGGCAAGCTGGGAGGTATAGCTCAGACCAGACAGGGGTGGGATCATCAGCCTTTATTTGACTTGTGACTAAGCCATGGGGGGACAAGAAGGAGCCATAGAGGTCGCTTTGGCCACCAGTGGCCATCGCCTTTGCTGTTCCAGAAAAGTTTCTCCCATCCTGACTGGGGATGGGGGAGGCACCGGGCCAGGTTTAAATGCCGCTGCTTAAGGGTCCAGGCCAGGATTAGGGTTCATTAGAGAAGACTAGGTCGCAGCAGAAGGCATCCCATGTACAGATGGAGGAGACAAAGGGTGCACACTTTCTGCTTTGCAAGGCCTGTGTGACCCTAAGGCTGGCTGTGCTGGCAGCCAGGTTGAATCTCAGCAGATGCAACAGTGAGAAAGGACTCTCTGTCCTCTGCATATGCAAAGGCTCAGCCATATTTTGTCCCTGTCACCACGATGTGAGGGAAATGTCTTGGCAGAGGAGTGATGAGCGTGAAATCTGACAGCTCACACTGAAGCCATTCAGAGGGAGCCAAGAATGCACAGGCAGAGCACCTCACCTCGAGCACAGGCTGAAGCTCACGGAGAGATTTGGGCCCAAGAAAACCCCTGCAGATGTTGGAAAGGGCTGAAAAGTGATTATGAGCATAAGACAGAAATGAGTTCCACAGGGGCAGAAAAAAACAGATGCTTAAAAATCAAGTAAGGGAGAAAGGCTAAATACTTGTCCAAAGACTAAACGCACAGACAGTCCTTAGCAGGCTATTCTTAGGCTGGTGTTAGCTTCACTTAGTTAAACTTCACTTGCACGAAGCACAAGTGTTAAAACTCCCCTTAGCTAAAAGCTGCATCCGGGGACACGATGCTGAAAATGCCACAGTTCACTTTGTGGGTGACAACTCTACTTTGATGTCACTACTTCTCTCACCCAGCCTTTGACATCACTGACCTTAGCATGGCAACGGTGTCCCTGCACCACTTAGCAGGAATAATTGCTTTGACATCCACAGGTCACAGAAGCTGGAAGCTCCTTTGTCCCCAAAGTCTTTACACTCCCACTTTTCCTACTGCGTGTCTTTCTGGGACTGCACAGGGAGACGGAGACCAAAGTCGACTAACACACAATCAATAAGCAGACAGCACTTGTCTGTTCATTGCTGTCTCTGCTGGTGTGCTTTCAGCTGTGCCAATGCCTGGAAGAAACAAGCAGATGGATAAAAGCAGTAGGATTCAGCTCAATCCAAAAAAGACAGACGGGAAGATGGTGGGACTTCCAAAGGTCTAACCCTGCATTACATCAAGATCATTACACCACAAATTGTCCAGATGGTGCAAAGCCTCAGGCTCATGGCTGGACTTCTGAATACACTTGAATATACTTACTGTCAAAGTATGGAAGAAACTCTAATGAGTTAGGAGACTGCATGGCCTGGCCAAGATCTCTAGCTCTGGTGGTCTGCTCATTGCAGCTCCTTCCCCTGAGGCCAAACTCCCTATGGAAGGACTCAGCCAGTGCCAAAAGCACTCTTTTAATTTAACAAGTAGGTTGAAGTCCCCTGTGAGGACCAGGTCTTGTGAACATGAGGTTGCTCCTATCTGTCTACATAGGGCTTCATCTGCTCTCTGTCTTCCTGCTCAGGTGGCTTGTAGCAGACCCCCACTATAACGTCACCTGTCCCTGCCATCCCTTTAATCCTGACCCATTCCACACCACATTTGTGTCTGGTAACCTCCAGAGGCTCCTTGTTCCTCACCAGGCTAAATTAATAGGTCTTGTTCTAATCTATAGAGTCCTCTAACATCTAGAAACTTCAAGAGTATTACGTCAGAGACATCTGTTTTCCTGTGTGATTAATATTTTAAATTCTCTTTTTGAAACAGCATGAATATATCAGAGACCTCTGAGGAAAGGGCTGGGCATCTGTTGTATGTTGACACTGTAGAAAACATAAAGCTTCACTTGTTGATGCTAACACAGTACTAACAGTAATGCAGTGTTCTGATTTTTTTTTTCTTCTCATTCTAAAGTAACAGAACATAAGTTTGTGTTTTAAGAGGAATGGTCTCCTTCTAGGCTGACATATGATCTCCTGCTTTATATGTCATTCTTTATATTGAAATTGCCCCTAAATTTTTAGGGCTTTTTAAGCTCTTCTACAATATGCTAGGCATGGGATGAACTTGTATCGTTTGTACTCTCATGCTGCCGGCAGTGGTAATTGTATTAATTAATGTTTTTCATGTATCAATTTCCAAGTTGAAATGAAAAGAACAAAACCACTTAGCTGGAAAGCCATTTTTGTAATTTTTCCCCAGGAAAGAAAAAAAAAATCTGAGCTATAGGAGCCAGCAATTGAAATTTGAAGCACTTTGCTTCATTTTCAGCAAATTTATGTGTCAGTATCTGATTAACATTTTGTGAAGGAAATTTCTTCATTTCCATGGAAGAAATTCACTTGTTTCCTCTACCTCCTCACCACATTTTCTGCAAATTTCTCCTCCCTTTTTTTTTTTTTCTTCCTGATTTTAGCTATCAGATTTCAGCCAACCAGAATCAGGATGTGAGCAATTTGTGTACCTGGCACATATCTGTCACCTTAAGACTTGGGTTCCTTTTCAAACATTTTTCTTCCAGAGGTGATGGCACCTCTTACTATAATTGGTAAGGAGACTCAAGCTTGTCCATCGCTTTTTTCTGATGAACTGAGACACCTTATCTTTCAGTGCAGCTCTCATCAGGCACTAAGAGGTCAAGTTCTGGCAGAGCACATATAAACGTGCCAAATGTGTTGGATGAGTTGTACTGCTGTGCAAGTTATCCACAATCTCTGAGAGAAAAACATGGCATTCAACTTATTCTGTCAGTCTTGCAAGATGCATCAGAATTCTGAAATTGGAAATTGGAATTGTTTTAGAAATGTGCTTCCCTAGGGTAAGATTTGTTGGCCACAGCGAGGGCTGGGGAAAGATATCTCTCTGATGGAGTGTTCTTGGACACAGATATATTGGTGGAACTATTAACTTCAATGTCGTAATATACCACAAGAGCACAGGTGTGGGAAAACTCCCTTCTGACCTTTCACTGAGCACAGGTCTCCTCCAAAGAAAGTTTACTAAGTGCAGTAGGCAACACCAAGTTGACATATGGCTCTCCAGGCACTACAATATAACATTATAATCCTGAATAGTGCAGTAAAAATCCATGGTTGCCAAGAAGGAGCCACCCACGATAAAGCTATACATAATCTTCTCCAGCACCCACATCACCTCTTTTTGCATCCTTTCTCAGGAAGCTGGGTAAACAGATGAGACCTGCAAAATACTGCAAAGTGGGACAAATGTGGGGGAATTCGGGAAATAGCACAAGGTAGGAAAGAGGGGAAAACCCTCCGGAGTTTTAGCCCAGTGTGGAGGGTTAGCCCTTGGCTCGGG
>NW_010109993.1:39089-42431 GCF_000699245.1 Pterocles gutturalis | reverse complement strand
GAATCTCGGGCCACCACGATGGTGTAACCAAGCCGGATCTATCCCCCATTCCTAAGAAAGCATCTGTCATAGGTTGCGCCACCAAATTCCCTTCTCTGCAGAAGGACTCGAGCACCTCGGCAGAGCGGCTCCGTCTGCCTCCGCACCGCCAGGCCCCCGGCTCTCCCGGTTGTCTCTTTTTAATTACACGGTTTAGCCCCTTCTGCACGACATCGTACATTATGACCCACCGCGGCTCAAACATCAAATTGAAAGACAACCCGTATTAACTAAAAAGGTTTATAATAATTTAAGTATTCATAGGGTGCAGGACAATAAGTAGTAGGAAATACAATTTGCATAATAAATATCAATATCACAACAGCTAAAACAAACCATGACAAATTGTCTGCCGCTAAATGACCGGGAGATTATAGAATGCAAATTGCAAATCCTGAACTCTAGGAAATGACTTCCCTAACCCCCTCCGTCTCGCGCGGCAGACAAAAAGGGACTGGAGATGTACCGAGACTGGCGACGTTCCTGCTGGAAACATCTTCCTGCATTCCATTATGCATCAACTTTAATTTCAAGAGGAAACCGATTTCCTCTGTCCTGGAAGCTTAGCCTCAGCTTATTTGTCACAGTGTGTTTAGCAGTTATGATATTGAAGCGCGAGCCCCGTTGGCAGTGATTGAAAGCTGTATTAAATCAAGTCACCAGCGGCTGGGGACAGCAGCTAACATGGGAGCGGGAGGGACAGAACGGGGAGGGGGGCAGAGAGGGCTGATGAAGGCTGACCCGACCCACAAATACAGCTGATCCGGGCGCGGACACTACATGACAAGGTTGCTCCCCGAGTGCCACGTCCCGCTGACAAGCAGCCGCTCATTCCTGCGACCCGCTGTGACCCGGCGGCTCCCCAGGGGTGCAGGATGCTGGAGCACCGCTCTGTGCCCGCTCTGGCAGTGAGGCTGGCGGCAGCCTACAGCCCTCGGGTTTTTCCACACCTACAGCCCTCTCCGCAGCACTCGACGTCGGGGAGGAGAGGGGACCGCTGGCCCGGATCCCTGCGCTGTGCCATTCCCGCTCCCCCCGCCGCAGCGCAGCTCCAGGAGCAGATGGTGCTTTGGCATTTCAGAACCGATAATCAATTGTTTGTTCATTCAGCTTTTAAATCAGGAGCAGAAATGAACTTCAAGCCCAGATCTCCAATCTGTGATACACTTTGCATTTGGGAGCAGAAGCCAACCAGGGATGCGGGGACAAGCACTGCGCAGGCATCGGGATGGGGATCGAACCAGTCCCGGTGCACGTCAGCACTGGTCTTGCTGGGAATGGCATTAAAGGGCACAGCTTCACCTGATGGGCGGCTCATTTTAAGGAACTGACACCCCTTCTGTCCATTGCAGAAGCTGGTTTCAGATGGTTCGCACACCCAACACCCAATCCCCTTTTCTCAGGTTCTCAAAGGAGCCACAATTACTCACTAGCCACAACAGCTTTCCAGCGAGTCCTCCAGCTTTTCCATTCATTCCCTACATCAACCAAAGAAGGCAAAAAGAACCCAAAGCAGCCCAAGTCTTCTGCTCTAGAAAAGGACGATAACACCAAATGTGTTTAACTTTTGCAGGTACTGTGGGACTTTCCATTCTTACGCAGCTCTTTGAGCCTCAGCTTAAAGGTGCTATTGAGCCCGAGACCAAAACGATTCCTCCGCGAATGGCAGTGTTTGTTCCTTCTACATATTCTGTCAAGAGAAATAAAACAGTTGTCAATCTCGGGAAAAGCGCCGGCTGGGAGATGCTCAAAGAGCCGCATGCAGTTTTACCGCTCCATCCACACCAAAGCCAGCGTGGGGCTAAATCCTGTGTAACTCTTTGAACATGGAGGAGTTTGTCAAAGGGAACCTGCGGGAGGAATAATCGAGTTATAGCGCTTGCAGATTTCACAGCTTGCCGGGAAGCCCTCGCGGCGCATCCCGGGTGGGCTGCATCCCCCCCAGCCGGCTGGGCTCCCCCACGGAGCCCCCAGCATCTCCCCTCACCTGTCCCAGCCTGGGAAGCCCGGAGCAGTCTCTTTAAACATCATCTGAAAACGCCCAGGCTCATTTCCAGCCTTTCATGTGCTGTGACAAAGCTGTCATTTGCTACGCTCTCCCTCTATAAATTTAGGGCTTTAGTTACAGTACAAATAGCTCCCAATATATTTTATTTATCTGCCTTCCCCTGTGATGAACAACACATTTGTTCAACATTGGAAAAGGTGTGGAACGGATGCCGAAGCACCACGGCCAACTGCTCCTTGCCATCGCCGCCAAGGACAGAGGGAACCTTTTGTCGTCCAACCCCACCGAGGGCTGGGAGATCCGCAGGGTCAGCGGGCGCATCCCATTCGGACCGGAGCCTGGGATCACCCCGCAGAGCACAGCACACACCCATCCCCAGCACCGGCTGTGTGTGCATCCCTGGGGTTCGGTGCAGCCCCATCCCTGGGGGTTCGGTGCGGTCCATGGGCATGTGAGGGTATTTCGGGTTTGTACCCCAAAGATGGGTCGTTTCAAAATGATTCAGAAATTCCTGGTGCCAAATTCATAAACACCAGCAGTATTTATGCGAGTGTATAATGTGGTGACTTTAATTCCCCCGGGACAAGCTCTGCAGGCACGCGCAAAGCCCGGTCACGCTTGCCGGCAGCGATAACGTCGTCTTTGTAAAGCACATACGCTGGGCACCCACTGTAAATACAATATTTTCAGTTATAATTTACTAAATTTTCTCCAACACCCACTGGATATTTGCATTTGCTTTGTCTTTTTCCTGCATGTGGGGGACCTGGTTTTAAATTTTCATTTTTGTTTCGAGAGCTAAAAGATTAAATTTAATTATTTTTAAGCCACAAGTGTGACAATAAAACAAAAAAAAAGTCTTTTGATTTTGGAGAAATCCTATTGAGGATCTGAAGGGCTGTCATCAGTGCAGCATCAGTCTTCATTATCTGATTCTTTTTTCAATTGGCAGAGCTTTACAGAGAACACCGCTCTTTCAACAAAATGATAAAGGGGTATTTGAAATAAACAGAGAGAGTCCCCAGCCAGTGAATACCTTAGATTGCTGCGGACTGTGACTTAATGCTAACTCCTATGAACTCCTGCTTTTTATCTTTTAATAAAAAAGCCATACAGATGGGATTTTTTGCTCAACTAAAACCTTTGTTAGGAAAAAAAAACACCAAAAAACCCCAAAGGAACCACAGACACTGAAGTATAAAAGTTCTCTCTGAGCAAAGTCTCTTGCATGTATTTATTCAAGAGTGTCCAAAAAAATAATAATAAAAAAAACCATTTCCATGGCATGGATGCTT
>NW_010109993.1:38159-38913 GCF_000699245.1 Pterocles gutturalis | reverse complement strand
GGGGCTGACGAATTGGTACGAAGCAGCTGGCCCCCCCCGCCGCCACGACTGCGTTATTTAGAGCCTGGTAAGATGTATGCACCAAACACCCATCGCTTTGCTATCAGCTCCAATAAGCACAACCAGAAAGGTTAAGCTCCTCAGCCTGCTGAAACAAGATGAAATATTTTTAAAGAAACCAGATTATTCCCCAGCGTAAGGAGAGAGCACGAAAAATCTCGCCAGTCTGGCTCCCCTGCCGCTCTAACCTTTTTACTACTGGATAATGAGGAGCAAGCTATAATTTTGATTTTTTTTTTTTTTAAACACAGATCCAATTGAGAAAAGAGAGGGACAAATCACTTTATAGTCTTGCATCATCTTTCCTGCAGATGAGTCTCTAATGCACCCGCGCCATAAAACTCGGGAACTGTGCCCTCTGCGTGTTGTTGTGACAAATTTCAAATCAAGAGGGTGCTTGAATTGGATTTATTACAACTGGAAGACAAGAAATAGTAATCTTTACGAGCCAATGACACACAGCCTTATAACAAGAGAATGAAGTATCATTTTGAATGCAAGGCAAATTAGATTACCAGGGTCAACCCTTCCACAGAGACATCGTGTCTTCGGAGCGCCTCTCGCATGCGACATCCTCTTTGCAGGTTTCGCATTAGCGTTTAAGTGTTTTTTAAATATGGTTAATATCCTTATAGGAAAAAAGCGCCTGGAAGAGTCAAGGCACGGAGATCACAGGGAGGAGGGGGAAGCAAGC
>NW_010109993.1:35477-38128 GCF_000699245.1 Pterocles gutturalis | reverse complement strand
AAAAAAGTGTGGAGAAGCTTGCCGCCGCTGCCAGCCCAGCGCCCCAGACGGGCATCCTGGCAAGGTACGGGACCTTTCCATCATTTGTTTGTTTTAGAGCAGCTGCTGGAGGAAAAAAAAAAAAAAAACAGTTCTTTTGATCCCACCACAAGCCAGAGCTTCCCCACAACAAGATGCCTCGTGGGTGGTGTCGGCCCCACCTGAACACCCCAAACCCAGCGTGGAGGGCTCCTGAGCATCAGCCCATCACCGCGACCCGGCGCTACCTCAGGTTTGGAAACCGCCCGCAGACGCGGAGGCACCGGTCGCACATTCCCCAGGTCGCCTGACAAGGTTTGCTTGGCGGGGATAGGGAGCGGTCTTGGAGAAAATTCTGCTGCTTCTCTCCACAAAGCAAACCTCCTAAGATAATTCCTAAGGACACCAGCAAACCCAGTAACATCGTCTGCTATCAATACACCGGTACCAGTAAAGGGCTGTTCTCCCCTCCGGCACCTTGTTGCTCCCCTCAGCAGCCCCTTTGCAGGGACACCTCCAGCTGCAAGCAGCAGCAAGTCCCCAACCTCAAAGTGGGGCTTGGGAGGGTGAAAACGCTGGGGGTGAACACCTGAGCACACAACGCAAAACTTTTGGCTCCTCTTCTGCTTTCAGAGACTTCACATCTTAATCATCTGTCAACACGGCGGGTAACCAGGTACAGAGGCAAGGGCTCCCAGAAGGGACGCAAACACCGCACATGAAAGGCAAAGTCTTGGGTAGCCTAGAGGGAATTTCAAATTAGGTACAACATTACTGCCGCTCTCACTTTTTTTTTTAGGTTCTCGTTGACTTCTTTTGTAGCAGTAGGGCTCGCCTTTGAAGCATCCACAAACATCTTCACCTTCAGCTCACATTTGCCGGCTCCCGCTCTGTTTTCCTGCTTGAAAGCCTCCATCGGGGGCCAGGACCCCAGCTGCAGCAGGCATCGCGCAACAAAGAGCAGTTTACCGCCCGCTCGTCCCCAAAAGAGCTTCCTGTCGCTGAACCAAAGGAACCACGCTGGCAACGCCATCAGGACCCGCAGTGGTTACCTGTCCTCTCCTTGCCGCCTGCCCTAATTCTCACCGAGAAGCATCCTCTTGTTCATCAGCAGAAACTGCGACAAACCGCAGACATTCGAACAGGCTTGGAAAGGAGACGGGGTTTGCTTACGGACAAACAATAACCAGGAAAAATCCCCGTGTGCACCTTCATCGAGGTGAAACACAAAGAGCTCCGGAGAGGGCTATCAAAAGGACCTCAGACTTATTTTCCAAAGCCAGACGCTGTGGCTGGCTGGGGAAGAAACACAGCCCGGCTGGGGCTTTGGGAGGGCAAACTGGGGCGCACTGATCTTCAAAAGGATTGTGGACTTGGGAAATAACCAAAGGATTGCTGCGCTTTCAAACCGCCAGCTGTGATGCTGTAGACGCCAGCACTTACAGGTAGCCTCCGTCGCAAAGCTGCTGCTGTTCCCCACGTGCTGGAGGGACCGACAACATCCAGAAATCCCCGAGCCTGGACACCAGCTCCTCAGCATCCTTCATCGCACCCATGCACGAGCTCAGTGCGTTGAGTCCTTAGGTCCCCAGCATATATAAACACACGCACACACACACACAGTGTGTTTTAAACACGCGTCTTAGCCTCGTAATTGCGGGGCTTTTGTAAGCTTGTCTCAACCTGCCGACAGCTACGGAGCAAAACACAATTCGTTAGCTCTACTCGCGTATTAAAGAACAAAACTGGAACTCCCCTACAATTATATTTTATCTCAGAGCAAGGTGAAATCATTAGATATTAGTGAGGTGCAGTGGCATAAAAATGATGTGTTAGCGGGGGTTCATTACATTGTATTTTCCAAGCCAGGAAGATCAATGCATTCATGCATCATGAATTAGTCTCATGCCTTCGTCTTCGCTTGCTCTCCGGAAACCCAACATGATCTATCGCCAGCCATACATCATTGTTTCAGCCTTGCGCACTAATGACAAAGCTCCAGTTTCCACTTGTCAGGCTGACCAGCTGCATTTTTCTGCACAAGATGGAAAAATCCAGAGGAGGAGGAAGAGGGTCATTTCTGGGCCAGGCTTTGCAGTAAATTTCATCCCTTCAAACCTCTCCTCCTTCTGCAGATCCATCACTTTTATCATCTGTGCCTCAACTTGCTCTCCTTGCTCATACCCAAAGCTTGGGGCAGCTCAGGGAAACAGGAAGAATAAATCCATTCAGTGATTTTGCCAGTTCCCTTCTGCCCGGGCAGAGCTTTGCCTCCCTCTGTCCATCCCACTGACCAGGACCCATCTGGGCTGGTGCCTGGAGCAGAGGGGTCCCCAGGGTGGGTCCCCTGCCAAGAGGGGTCCCCTGCCGAGTCAATAAGGAAACACCATTTTCCCAAACGCCCTCTGGAAAAGCCACCTCTGCTCTGGGCACACACAGGGCAAGGTTTCACTTATTTGTTTTATAAAGAAATTGATCAGCAGTGTTTGAAACATGACAAGGTGCCAATACTTCCCTCCTTAGGTGACAGATGACTGCACAGATGCGGGACTGATGCTGCTCTTCCTCCTCATCGCTCCCTAATGCTCCCAAACCAGCTGACAGCGGCTCCGCTCCTTAAGGCGGATGGTTTC
>NW_010109993.1:35103-35444 GCF_000699245.1 Pterocles gutturalis | reverse complement strand
TCCATCCCAGCCTTGGATGCTCTCAAGGATCCAGCCATGGCTGGGGATGAGGCCCCTCAGGCTCTGGTTCCATTTGCAGGAACTCTGCTCAGTCCCTGCCTGAAGCACTGGGCGAGCGATGTGCTGCTGCCAGGCTCACGGCATCCCGTTATCCTGGGGCACCAGCTGGGAGCATGCCAGTGCTGCCCACCAATGCACACCCATTTGGATTTAACAGGGGGGTCAGCCCTGAGCCACCGAGCAGCCAAAGGTCTCCTGAGGGGTCCAAACACCCACCCCTCCGCAGCAGGAGGGAGCTGCAAGTCCTCCCGTGCCCTTGCCATCCTCCCCATGCCCTCTCT
>NW_010109993.1:22105-34955 GCF_000699245.1 Pterocles gutturalis | reverse complement strand
CCGGGCAAATGCCCTTCCCCTGGGCCAGACCCGCGGCCGCCGTGCCAGCCCGCGCCCTTGCCGTGGCTATTGACAGCATGAGCAGGGAGCCTTTCAGTGCCTCTTTGTTGGTTTTAAACAATGACTGTTGCCAGAGCTATTTTCGCTTCCTCTCCCCCGCTTTCCCCCTCTCTCCAGCGCGGGGGCTTTTTTTTTTTTTTTTTTTTAAATCAATGGGCTCAGATAGCGTCTACTCAAAGTGACCTTTCGAATAGCAGCCGGAGCCAGGTCATCACAAATTGTGCTCTCCACCCCCGCAGAACATGAAAGCCTTTTCATCTCTGTCTGAAGGGCTGGGGAAGAGCGCGGCTGTGTTTTGAGGACATCCACTTTGAGCCCAGGCCTGGCATTAACAATAGCCGGTGGCTTCCTGCCCCGTGCAGCAGCGTCGCCCCGACGTGACTGGCAGCATCGTCTGCTGCATCCTGATTTTTTGGCCACCCTATTTTTGCGCTTTGAATAGCAGCCACGAGACCCAACTGAAACACTGCCATCCCAAAGCCAGCGCGGCCGCACGGGGAAATCCAGACAAACCAGAATTCTGAGTGGGGGAGTCTCTGCCCAGGGCAGGCGAGCATCGCCCGTGGGGAAAGGCACAGCTTTGGAAGCCTAGAAGCCTTTGCAGGAGCCGTAATCAGGCAGGTGTTTTGTGTACCGACGAAACTAGAAACCTCACTGTCTTGCCCTCCAGTCCATAACTCTTGCATGCCCCGCTGAATTCCTGCGCCGGCCACGACCGCGACTTCACAGAGCATCGCACCATGAATTACACAAGCACAATGGCATCCGATACCCTACACCCCCAGTTCCCAGGTTGGAAGCAAAGCTCATTCTCCCAAGCCCAGCAGAAATTCAGACAGAAGCCATTCTGCTCCACCGAAACCTCGGTGCTCTAGCCCGCTGTCATCAGCTCCATCGCCACGTGCACCTCTACAATTAATCTGCACAATGGAAAACGTGTAGTACTGTATTGGCACAGCTTGGGAAAAGCTGTTTGTTCTCCACAGTAAGCATCCTGCTCTTCCCGTGGAATAAATCCATCTTCTGCTCTGCCCAGCATGATTTATTTTTTTCATTTTACTCAAAAAAGCTGCTTAGCCCAGCATTTTTACTCAAAAGTAAGGATCTCATTGCTTTTTCATCCACAGAGCTTAAATGAGTAGCTTGCTAATTATTTATTTGACCATTTAGGCTTATAATATCTGCACACAGGTTTCAATTTTCTCACATTTTCTTATTATTGGGAATTATTCAAAAAGACCCTGTGTCACTACAGAAAAAAAAAAATCAATGCCTTTGATCCTATTTCCTTTGCAACTGTTCGATGTTTACCATTTAAGCTGTATTAAATTACAATTGGCTTCAAAGGTCCGGGTCTTATCCGGGCTTATTTGCTTGGAGAATTGAGGAGTTGCACAGTTAAACCCAAGACTTGTCGGGCTCGATACCAGCCAGCTACTGATAAAGCAAGCAAACACTTTACAGATAGCCAAGGGGGAGAAAAAAAAAAAAAAAGCTTTTCCTTGGCAGGATGGGTGAGCTGTGAGCACACACCCAGAACCGGGCACGGCACCGGTGCGGAAGAGCTGGCGTGGGATGCTCTTCGCTGGGATGCCCCAAGAGCTGCCGGTGCAGGACCATCTCCGGGAGCAGGGGGGACAGGAACGGCAGTACTGGGGGACGGGCACAGAGGCAGGACCACTTTGTCCGCAAACCAAGAGAAGGGAGGTGAGAAACCCTCAAGGTCGGGCTCTGAAGGAGCATCTGGCAGAAGATGCAAAGCCTGCTCTGGACATTTTTCCAGTTCCAAAGCCTCAGGGAACACGGGCTGGAGCACCGGGCACTACAGCGCTCTATAAATATCCAGGAGAACAAAAGCCCCTCGTAATTTTGGCAGGGACCTGGCTCTCCTCGCGCCTCAACCATCATCTCCTCCTTTTGCTGGGCTGGGCTCCTGGCCACCCTGCGTATTTTACACTAGCACAGGTGGCTTGCTCGCCTCCCTCGCAGCACCGTGACTTCCAGAACAAGGAGGAACTTCGACTTTTTTTTTTTTTCCAATGCACCTCTTCAGCTTTTGTACATGATTTTGCTTCCACATGCAATGGAAGCACCTGGGCTTTGCTTTCCTTCACAGCTCTGATTTTGACTAAAGGCTGGAGGAAACAAATCCCTTTTTCTCGGGCATTGTGTTAAAAATACCTTCACCTCGGCCAGGAGAAGCTGCTGATTCCTCGCCAGCATCCTTCTCCGTTAGACCCTCGGCGCTGGCAGTTAAAAGGAACAAAAGGCTGAGGATAAATTGAAGGGACAGTGGTGCAAGCGAGCTAAATATAAGTGCCCCAAGAGCAGCATCTCCCGGTTTGGAGCTGTTTGCTGCTGCCTTCCTCCTCCTCCCGACAAAGGATCCCTTTCACAAGGCTCCAAAAAAGTGCCAACGAGCGCTCGCAGCACATGGACGAAGGGGACGGGACAAGGACTGCCATGAACAATGGCTTTTCTCCCCAGTGCCTAAAAAAAGAGGCTTTTTCCTGCCCATGTCTGGGAACGCTGCTGCACGGTCCTAATGAGGCTTAATATAGGATGGCCCCAAAAGCACCCGAACGAGAGCCCCGCTTAGCAACCTCGAAACGTGAGGGATCGTAAGTGCTTCTGACCGGGTATTTTATCTCAGCACAGGACACATCCAGGAGATCTATTCTGGCTGCCAGGCGAGGTGGGTGACACTTGCTGTAATCAGATTTTCACATGTTTGAGCTGATACAGTTCCGGAGCTCCCCAGCTGTCCTGCCTCATAAGCAAACCCATCTCCCCAGCACGCCCAGCCATGGGTTTAACTTAATTCCCAGCCAGGCTCCAGAGCCCAGCATTAGCCTGAGCAGACCCCGGCGTGCCCCGGGGGCAAGGCTAATGCGTAATGGAAAACCAGCTGTGGAGCTGCACCATCCAGCATCGATCCCCACGGGGATGCAGCACAAGCTCGGGGTCACAGCCGGGGTGCTCTCCCTCACACATCTGGGGGGGATCTGCTTCCCAGCCACTCTCCCCAAGTCAGCAATTTATTAAAAGCCCTAAAACCCTCAAGTCCTTAAAATCCTCAAGCGACAAGGTGTTTTCCTTCCTCTTCCTGGACAAAGAGTGCCCGTATTGGAAAATCATATTTTCTAAAACGCACGTTTGTTACACCCAGAGCATTCCCCATCCCAGAGCCAGGACCTCTGACTGCAAGTCAAACCCTGAGCAGGTGCTTTTGGGTCCACTTAAGTGGCCAAACCCAGGAGCAGCAGCAGCACTGGGTACCTGCTGGGATGGTTGGCAGTCACCAAGGTCCCCGGGTGAGAGGCACTGGGCACAGCTCAGAAAACACAACCTTTACAGCCCGTGTCAGGATGGGGGCCATACGTGAGGATGCAGGCAATACATCCCTGCTGTTGGTGCAATAAAGTACATACGCCCTTATTTTTCTTAATTATTCCTGATATTTCACCTGTCATGTTGTCAGCTTCCTCTGAGAGCAACGATAAATAGTGCTGCTCATCTCCCATCCTTAGGGAAAGCTTGCTATTTATTCCTGTGATGGGCAAGACATCACGACTAATTAGGAAAAATGGTCGCCCCGCGTGCACCCCAGCAGCAAAAGTGCGTCAGCAGCTCCTGCTCTTGGGGAGACCGGCGGCTCTTCTCCACCATGTTCCTCAGCTGCCCCCAAGGCATCTGCTCGCTGCAGCTTGGGAGAAGGAAAGGATGGAGAAGGGGCTCCATGGGAGATGGAAATTGGCGAGTAACTCAATTTTCCATCAGGGAAGCGGCCATAAGTGGGCAGATGCAATGTCGCACATGCTGCCCAAGAGACAAGTTGGATTGAATAGGTGCACCCCCCTCAGCCCCTGGGAGGATCAGCCTCTGTGCTCCCATTGTAAATCCCCCCCGCAGCACATTCTCCAGGGCAGGAGGGTTTATTCCTCCTCTTTCCCCCCACCACGCATGCTCCGGTCCCAACAAGATAACAGAGGCGAGCGCTGGAGAGGACACCTCACCCAGGAACTGCAAGGACTCCAGATTAGAAGTAAGCTCAATTAATTTAGGAGTTGCTATGGCCACAGAAGAGAACAACGCTCGCTCGAACTGTTAGCTCGATATGCGGTACGGGTTGGGCAGAGCTGGGAGTCCTTCTGGTGGGAAAACTAATGAGGACAAAACTCCTGGTGTCACTGTCACAGCAGCCAGCATCGCCCAGGATTTTCACAATCTCTCTCGCACTATCATGTTGGGTTGAAGTTATTTGTTTGCAAATTCCAGCTCTGGGCACCAGCCCCTCCTAAATGAGCTGTCAGGTTTAACCGAGACAGCTAACGAAACAAGAGAGGTGTGCGGTTGGGGAGGCAACCTCCCTGTAAATTGATGCAAAATCAGAAATCTCAGCTGGCAAGTCTCATAACTGGAAGCATAAAACCACACGTAGGCAGGGCTCCGAGGCAACCACCCCCTCCGCTTGGGGCTCATTGCCTGCAGACGAGCAGTCTGGAGCCACACTCCAGTCCTGAGCACCAGCCAGGGAGCACACACCGCACTGGGCTAACTGGGAGAGTGCCAGCCCCCGTGATGGGGGGAAAAGGGGCACAGCCAGCCTCCTGCGCCGGTGACTCATTCCTCCAGGGTTTCTCCCAGCTAACACACCAAGGCTGCCAGCTTTGCTGTGTTCCCACCCGTTCTGCTCCCATTCTAGCCTGTCGCAGACCCGAGGGCTGGGGAGGGATGCTGCCAACCTGACTCGTGGTGCTGCCCTTGTCCTTTCCAAACCAGGAGCTTCAGACTGGGAGCAGTTCTGTTACGTGGTGCTGGGCTCCGCGAGCACCCAGCCCGGCTCAGAGCAAGGCAGGAACCCCAGTCACCGATTTTTTTTTTCCCTTTTTCCTCACGATGATTTTAAGCTCAGCACGCTGCTTCCCATATGCCACCCGTATTCCCCATTCATAAAACTCTGCCCCTCAGTCGCATCTCTGCAGAGACACTGTTCATCGACAGTCACGCATCAAGCCCTGTCTGCCAAGTGTTTTCCAGAAACCTCCAAGAGAAAATAAGGGAAAAAAAAATCTCTCCTCGAGAGCAGGGTGGCAAAAGGCAGGAGGATGCCCTCTCGAGCTCCATCACCTCAAAGCCATCTGGACCAACACTGGCGGGGGCCACACTAAGGACCAGCTCACTACCTTCAACTTCGCAGGATCTGAACGGGAATTTGTCACCTTTGGCACCAAGCATCCAACAGCATCCTGCAAGCAAAGCTCCCGGAGCCTCTGGATGGAGGCAGCAGAAGGCAAGGAAACAGCTTCTTCCTTAGGAAGGGGGAAGAAAAAAAAAAAAAAAAAGAAGAAGAAAAAAAATGGGCAAGATTCGACCATCCAGCAACCGCAGACACTTCTCCGCTCCACAGAGGCTGATGGAATTCCTGCTCGCAGATACAGTTTCTTACAGTAGCCTGGTAAATTAAATTAAAGCTATTTACTCTGTATTTACAGGCTTACAAATAAATCTCAGAAAGCATTTTACTGAAAGAGGCAGGGGGAGGAGGAGAGGGAAAAAAAAAAAAAAGCCGTTTCTGGGCCAAATATAATAAACAAGGCCACAAACCTCCTCATGATTACTTATTAGCTAAGGGAAAAGGGAGCCGAGAGTTGGAACGCTTGGAATAACGCTATGCAGAGCGGAGGAGAGCAGCATTTCGTTCTCATTTGCAGGTAACAAGAAAGAAAAAAGCAAAATGTTCTTTTTTATGTAAGGAAAGAGCTCTCCTGAGCCTGCATCTCCAGCCTGTATTTGCACTGCTCCCTTCATTTTAACTGAGTGCTATGGGTCAATGGGAACCCTTTCAAGTTCTAACTGCGTGATCTGCCCAGCCTATAATGGGAAGCCGGTGGGTTTTGTTTGATGATTTTTTTTTTTTTTGGTGTTTAAGTGGCTGATTGAGTTCTCTTTGTTTTGTTTGGTGTGCGGCGCACAACGGAGCCTGGTGCATTAGTCAGGAAAAATCAATAGGCGCTTCGAAGGGGAAATTTCGAGGCAAACCTGGGGGCTAAGCTCGGAGGCACGGGCAAGGAGCGGGGAAGGGAGAAAGAACGCAGGGAGGCAAGCGGGGCTGGGGCAGAGCCCGTTCCCCAGGGCACTGGCTGCCCTGGGCACGCGATGCTGTGGCAGCAAGGCTGAGCCTCTGGCACCGCCAAGGCAAACAGCCCCATTCCCTGACACCGAAACCCAGAGCTGTGCGAGTCGTGACCAAACTGTGCACCTTCAAAATATTTGGCGTGCAAACATACATTTTGAATTAATTTAAGGCTTTAGGGAAGCCCAGATCCGACAGCCCTGCTCCAAGCCGGAGGCTGGGGCTTCCAGCCGTTTGCTCCCTTTTCACATACACAGAAGCCTTTAGAAGCTCAAGCATCTTAAGGCTTGCCAGGCTTGCAGTTGCACTGCAGTAGGGTTTTTCCTTACAGACGGAGATGGACACTGATGGGTGCCAGTCAAGAGTGAGCCCATGCAACACTCAACTTCGATGTGTGGCTGCACCGCCGGTCTCTGGGGACACAAACGCCAAACCACCACCACCCTTGAGCTGGGAAACTCCTGCACATACTCAGAGCATGACGTAGCGACCTGTAAGCCACACAGCTAATCATATAGCTTGTAAATGATTAACCCTGCTCTAATGAACCTCAGATTTGCTGGTGATGCATTAACCCGTGAACGTATGGCCTTCTGGACTCCAGAGAGCCCCGTGCCCTCGCATTGCTGGGTTTCCCAGGAAGCCTGAGATGCAAAGCCCGTATTCTAAAGCCACCCGTCGCAGGCTCTGCCTGAAGCACAGGTGACCCAGCGGTCACAGCCCAGCTGTAAGCGTGCCCCAGCTAACACCACCGGATTTTCCCCTCTTACAGAGGTTCACTGCAGCATCGGGGCTGTACCAGAGCCTGTCCCACCTGGAGCCATACACCAACCTTCATCGCATCTCCCCCCTTGTTTTTTTGTTTTTTTTTTGTACGAGTACAGACTCAGAGCTAAGCCGATCGATTCCCAGCTCTGTACCAGGCTGCTCACCATGCCCTGCTTTCCTTTGAACTTCCCCTGCTCTCTAAAAAGCAGCCGGACTAATCCATAACAGTATTTTGGATGCTGTGTCTGGCAGTCCCGGCTTTCTGCTTTTCCCTTGTCCTCCCCGATTGACACAGGTGTCTAAGAATAGTTTACATTTGATAGTGGTATCACTAATGATGATGCAGCCGGCGCTGCTCGGTGCCTCGCCGCACATCTCTAAACCTCCGCCTCCTTTGTTGCGGAGCTCAGAGGCTCTCTGTGCGGGCTGCGCGGGAGCTCTCGCCGGGCAGGGGTGTTTGTTAACCAGGCTGGGGGCTGCAGCCAGGCGCTGATCCGATTTGGCGATAATCACGCTCCAGTAGCTGCGTTTTCCGGCAGCCGTGGTGCAGCTGAATCCTCCTGGTCGCTGCTGCTGTCACCAGCTGGGGTCTGAAGTGCAAACCCTGCATGCCACAGACAGAGCTGTTTTGGGAAGTGCTGCACCAGCCAGCACCCGGGGAAAGGATACAGGCAGCAAAGCGATGCCTTGTCCCCGCTCTCAGGCAGCAGGGGCCAGGGATTCTCTCTCCAAAGGGAGATGGGAAGCAGAGGGAGCGGACTGATGGCTCCCTGTCCTACGGCATTAAGTCTGTCACTAAGACAGACTTGGCACCCACGGCTTCCCGGGATGGGCTCAGCACATTCAGCAGCACTAAAGAGCTTGTTAAGCAATCCCTGGGTTTTGTGCTGACTTCTCCTACAGCTCCTCCAGACGGAGGCAGAGCTGGCGCCCGTCCTAAAGCCCCAGCGTCACTCTTGGCTCTGTGCTCCCTCCAGCACCGCGTGCTCCTGCGCTTGCCACGGCTCCGTTCCGCGATCAGACGCCCATATGGGACGGCACGCGGGAGCAGCTGCGCAGAACAAAGCCCCTGGAGGGGACACCGCTCCGGCTCCTGCCGTCCCCACCGGCTCTTGGGCATCCCCTCCCACCCAGGTGGGAAAGACGGTGACCCCAACACCGTCACCCCGGGGCGAGGGGCACAGAGCCATGCCCCATCACACCGCCACTTCCAGCTCCAGTCTCAAACAGCAGCACACAGAGAGAAGAAATTATAATTTCTGCAGAAGCAGCGACGGGCTCGAAGCCTCCCCCAGATTTTCACGGCTGTGGCTTTTTTTCCACCAACAGCTCACGCAGAACGCGGCGTGCGAGATACAGAGGCTCCGCTGCACGGGGCGCTGCACCGAACGGGCTGATGGAGAGGTTGTAATCCAAGCTTAAGGACAAACAGCTGGCGATTAAACAGCAGATGGGAAGGAGGGAGAAGGGGACAGATTTCTTCCCCCTTCCCTGTGTGGTTTTTTTTTTTTTTAATCTATTCCCCTTTCAGAAACAGAACGCAGAAGAGGAGGGAAACCCCCCAAACGCCCACTCCAAAGCAAAGGAAGGTTTTAATTTGCACAGATGCTAGGGAACGGAGCTTTTCCAACAAAGTGTTACAGCCTTTGGGGAAAATGTGTACTTAAAATACAACTCCTCCTACCTCTTCCCCAAATCTCTGAGAAAGGCCAGAGATCCCCAAAGCTGTAAATTATCCCAAGCCAGGGGAAGAATCCGTGCTCGCAAACACATTTCGCCCTAAGGAGCCCAGATGCCTCATCTTTCCAGATCTTTTTACCTTCCAGAAGAGCACAGAAACCCCCTCCTCACCTTCAGAGCTGCCGGTCTGCAGCAAACACCCGTGGCTTCAGGAAGGAAAAAGGCTCAAAATCTGAGAGACGATGCCTTAAAATGGAAGCTGGCTACCAGCCCTCTGCCCCCAGCCCTTCTCGAGACGTCTCCCTTTTCGCTTGTGCAAGAACCGGGGAGAAGAAAGTCAGTGATGTTTTAGTTTTGGGTTTTCTCCCTTCTCTGTAAAAAGGGGCCTCCCGCACAAATGAACACGATGATAAAGTATGCAAGCCAGGCTTCCCTTTGGAAATGGGAGATTAAAGCGGAGGGATCACAGGAACACATGCAGCAAGCGGGGCTGCTGCTTCTTCCCCAATTATTGTGCTCTCTCCGCTCTATTTTGTTGACCTCGCACATTTCAATCAGGCTGCAGCACACTCTGCCTTCACCTGCTACCAATCCAGACCTGGAGGGCTCAGATCTCCCTGCACAGAAAGCCTTTGATAAGCTTGTTAGGGATGCCAGGCAGCTCGGCCGGGGCGGGGAGCTGCTGCAGAACACCATTGCGAATTTATGGCATCACCCAGGAAAGTCGCGGGACGGACATGGCAGCACGCGGGAAGGTGAAGGGGCCAGGAGGCAGCTTCCATTGCTCCAGCAACAGCAGCCGGGCGAGGAGAGCATCCCCACCAGCCCCGCGCCGGCAGGAAGAGCCGCCTAAGCCGGAGCTAAAAAAAGAAATAAATCAAAACATGGAGAAAGTGGGGCACTCCGGGGAGGGTTCAAGCCAGACGCATATGGCATTTCTACCACAGTCGGGTTGTCAGGCAGCCAAGGGTCTCTGCTGTCACTGCTTACTGTTCCCGGCTTTAAAGAAACACTCGTCCGTACGCAGAGCGGGAGCGTGCCTCGAGGAATGCGCAGAAAATGGGAGTCGGGAGCCTGACACCCTCCCAGAGCCTCTCTGCCTTGTGGAGGACCATTAACCCCCCTTCTCCATCCATCAGCGGTTCCTCCTCCCCCTGCCACCCTCCTGCTCCCGGTTCTGCAGGCTTTGGTGGAAAACACAACAGAAATCAAACACCAGCCCCTTCAGGAGGGGAAAAACTGCTGTGATGCTGATGCTGCAAACATCTCCCAAGCATCAGACTCCTCACGAGTATCAAGAGGCCACGGATTTAGGAAACTTGAGTATTTCCATCCTGAGCTTTGCCACTCTGCCCCCCGGTATCACTCCTGTGCCCGCGCATCACACCACACACTAGTTAATCCCTGGCAAAACGCTTCCTACTCCATAAGCTCCATCACCCCCTGAGCTCACCAGCTTTCCCTTGCAGCTCTCACATCCAGGCACATACTCCAGACACGTTAAACACGATGGGAGCAGTCAGGAAGGGTTAGAAATACCCAGCGCCCAGCCCGGCTACAGCTGGGGGTTGCAGAGTCCAGGCAAGCAGTATCCCCCAGGCTGGATGCTCCAACACTCAGACTCTCCCACCTCTGGCACATCCCAGGTGAAGCCCTCTTATTTTTCATGTGCATGACAGCGTTGGCTTTAGCCTCTCAAGGAAATCGGTTTCAGTAGGTTTAAAAAACCCTTAGAGCCATTCTATCCCATTTTTCTCTCCAAGGCAGCAAGTCAGACAAGCTGGCTTCTATACACAGAGCAGCTCCCTGCACCCACCCCTGGCTTCACAGCCCCATGCCCAGTGTCCACCCCCCAGCTCCCCATAGAGGGGTTGGTGTCCTGAGCATCCCTGCCCCGCATCCCTGGGATCTGCTCTGCTTCCCCCTCTACCCCACTCGCTTTCCCTCTGCTCATCTCTTCTGCAGGACAGAGTTTATTCTTGTGATGAAAGACAAAGCAGGATGTTATGTTTTTACATGAACGCAGAAGTTGGCTGACAGACTCTCTCCACGGCAGTGAGGAAATTCAGCCCCTCGGGCGCTGGGTGAAACAACCCAGCGCATGCGAACGCCCCGGTGTAATTGGAAACACTCGCTGCGCCGGCACGGGGGCACCAGGAATGTTTTCCTTCCCCCCCAGCTTCACCTCATGGAGCTCCAGAACCAGAGGCTGGAAGGATTTAGCAGAGTTCACGACCTCTCCAGCCAAGCAAACCCAGCAGCGCCGGCATTTTTGTGTTCTGAGTCACTTCTTACCTGAACAGGACTCGCGCCTTTCAACCCTTTGTTCAAAGAACCGATAAAAATTGTCATTTAGGTGAAGCACAGCTCCCTGCTCGGAGCAGCAAGTTGTCCCTTGCACTGGTCTGGAGCAGCTCACTCTGACAATAAACCCAAGCACGGGATGCACGCCTGGATGCTCTGGACAGAGCTTGCACCCAACACCCCACATGTAATTGCTGCGACTTGCCCTTGCACCAAATTCCATCCTGACCCGGCACGGTGACCCTCAGCAGCCACCGCCACGCTGCTCCTTTCTGATGTCCCATCACGCCCACGGCTCCCCGGTCCAGGCGACAACCCCTCATTTCCCACAGCCCCAGCTGAGATTGCAGGGCAGGAGCAGCCTCAAAGGCCACAGCAATTAAAGCCCAGGGCAGCTCCGGGCTATTTTCTGCACCAGCGCACGCTGAACCTGGCCGGCATCCCGGGGTGGGATGCTCGGACCCCCCGCGCTGGAGAGCACAGTGCTGGCTCTCTGCAATCTGGAGCACACATGCACAAACATCACTATTTAGCCCAAGGGTGGCTGTTTTCCAAGCTCGGTATTTCCCCCCCAACCACACCAGCAGCTGAGCACAGGGACGGCATCGCTGTGCCTTGGCGGAGGGTAGAGCCCTCCATCCCCGCAGCATCCCCCACACCGGGAACACAAACAAAGCAAAAGGTTGTTCTGCTTCTCAGCCTCCGAGACCGTACGGAGCAGAGGCGTGATTGCATTATCCCTGCTGTACCGCAGCAGAACTGAACAGAAAGCTGTAACAAAGCACCGGCGGCGTGTCCCTCAGCACAGGGCAGGGGAAAGAGAAAGCGGCTCAACACCAGCGTGCTTGAGGAAGCCGTGCTTCTGCGGGGAGCTGCTCCGCAAGGGCTCCGGGGTGCCCAGCACACAGGCTCCGCAAGGCTGGATGGGGAAATGTCAGTGTGCCTTCTTCTCTCTGCTCCCTCCCCACTTTCAGAAGGATCAGATGTGTGTCTGGCCAGGTACAGAGTACGAGCGCACCCTCAGCAAGTGTCCCACCGACACCGAGCTGTGCGGGGCAGTGACACGCTGGAGCAGCCATCGTGGGACCTGGCCAGGCTGGAGAGGTGGGGCCGTGCCAACCTGATGGAGCTGAACAAGGCCAAGGGCAAGGTCCTGCCCGTGGGTGGAGGCAATGCCAGGGACCAGTCCAGGCTGGGCGGAGAACGGCTGGAGAGCAGCCCTGAGGAGAAGGACTTGGGGGTGTCGGGAGATGGAAAACAGGAGCCAGCAGAGTGTGGAGTTGGGGGCTTGGCAGGGAGGTGGCTCTAGAGCGGGATCTAGATCACTTTTCTGTTCTGGAGCATGTTCTAGAGCAAGTTCTAGGGCAGTTCTAGAGCCGTTCCTAGCTCTTGAATGTTCTAGAGCTGTTCTACAGCAGGTTCTAGATCGTGTTCTAGCTCGCTTGAAAGTTCTAGATTGCCCTGTGGTTCCAGAGGGGTTTCCAGGCTGGGTCTGGGCTCCGTTGGGTTCTGAGGGGCAGGACCCAGTTCAGGCAGCTGTTTTGGCATCTCACCAGGATCTGGAATACTTGCTGGTGATGATGAGAGCACTCTCACTGGGGTTTTTTCCATTCTTTTTGCCTTTTTTTGTCTTGCATGCCCATTTTTTTGCTTCTTGGTGGCTCTTTGGAGTCGAAGGTCTGTAGGATCATCCCATCAGCTGCAGCTCTCCCAGGTTTCTAGCACGCTGACTCGCCCTGCCTCTCTGGACGTTCTGGAGCCGCGGAAAGGGCTCAGCAGAAGGTCCAGACACTGCATGGGTGACAACCTGTGCTGGCAACCAGGGGGGCTCCACTTGGCATGGCAGCAGGTCGTCGTTCCACCTTCATCAGCGTACTCTCAGCACGTGTCCTGCTCGGATGC
>NW_010109993.1:20283-22047 GCF_000699245.1 Pterocles gutturalis | reverse complement strand
GGTGGGACTGGGTGGTCTCTAAGCTCCCTTCCAACCCAAACCCTTCTGGGATTCTATGATTGGGCCCAGCCTGGGCTGGCATTGCAAAGCTCTAAATAGAGAGCACAAAGTGAATTTATACAGGATCTGCATAAAGAGGGTCCATTGCGTGCCTGGATACCCAAGGACAGCATGGATGCTGCCCTGACCTCTCCCCAGCACAGAGGGTGGCAGTGCTGGATGACTTCTAGTTTGTCTTATTTATGCAGCCTTAGAAAAAAAAAATGGGAGAATCACAGACTCCCTACAATTTCCTGCTGTATACCACTGTAATGCACAGAACTCACATAAAGATGGATCATTCAGCTAATACTTTAGCTCCTGCCCCTGCTGAATGGGCAATACCAGACTACAGAAGCAATTACAATCCTGAGACAGATACAAAGTCGGAGACAATTACTTCCAACTTCAATATAACTTCCTTTCAGCCGCACATGCACACGCCAAAGTGCTGGAATAAGCCTTAAACTTGCAGATGCCCGTGTATGAAATGGCTGTAAACTCAGCTTTCCCCGTTCTCTCCGCTCATAAAAACCTTCCAGATCAGGAGCGAAGGCATTGCCAAAGGCAGCCGCAGGAAGGGATGCTTCAGTAAACGGAATGCAGGAGCCAGCTGATGCTTCCAAGCCTCCTCCGAGAAAGCAAGCTGCTTGCAAACAGCTTTGCAAGTAGTGAGGGAGGGGAAAAGAAATCTGCCAAGTTACTCATTCAGGAGACGTTCCAAGCAGCCAAGTTACAGATCTCTCTGCACCACAGTGCAAAAAAATCCCCCAGTATTTCAGCTGAGTCTGCATGCGGCACAACCATCAGCACCCCAGTGTCCAAGCTAGCTGCTCAGGGATGCTCAGCTCCCAAAAACATCCACTCTGGGGACCAGTCAAGGCAACCAAAGGAAAGGAGAACCCCTTGTTGAGGGCAGCAACACAAGAGGTATGGGATGAAGTGGGGCTGGAAACAGGAGGAACAAGTCCAGCTGGCTCACCGAGCATCCTCAGATTCATGGCAGCACCTTCAAAGTCCTTGCTCAACCTCGGGAAGACCTGAGCGAAGCAATCACAGCAGCTGCAATCCAGCACTGGCTGCATCACCCTCCCGTCCCAAGGATGGAGGTTTATTAGGCTGCGGACCACATTGGAGTTATTGTGCTGTGTTAAATTTATTGGTACTATCTCACCTCATTAAATGCTTAAATAGACCTGACAAGACAGAAAAATTGGAGTTTTGAAAAAAAAAAAAAAGAAACGAAAAGGAAGGTGGTGTTCACATGCCTTGAGTCACCTCCAACGCACCAGCCCGTGCTCCAGGGAAGGACAGGACACAGCACTGGGTGCAGGGATGTTTTCCAGCACAGCCAGCTTGCATTCCCTTCCCAGAGAGCCCCATCCCTGGAGGAAAAGGCTCCTGCATCACTCTGTAAAACCCCGCTTGCCACACTGGCCCATCCAGCCGGAGCAGGATGTCAGCAGGAGAGGATGGAGGAAGAGATGGGATCCACGCTATCCATGCTGTTAAACTCAGCTTAGCATGAGCCGAGCTCTGCTCCCCAGGTACAGCTCCAGCTCCCAGCATCCCTCCACTTGCAGCTGCGGCCAAGTGTCTACTCAAGGCCTTGGGGGAAGATTATTGAAAGCTTCCATTTGTTCTGTACTCTTAACCTTCACTCCCATCACTGCCAGTCTCACACCGGAGCAGCCTCTTTGCCGAGGACGGGCACACTCAGAGCAG
>NW_010109993.1:19642-20266 GCF_000699245.1 Pterocles gutturalis | reverse complement strand
GCGCTCCCAACAGGCACAACCCCGCTCTTCACTTTGATTTAGTGGGACAGCGACAGTGTAATGGCTGCGGGAGACCATTATCCTGTGACAATGTTCTGTTCCTCTGTTATTGCTTCGTTAATTAAGTACCAATTGACTATTAATTGCATGAGATATTTATGATGGGAGAGGATCGGTTACCAGGCAGTTAAAGGTCAATAAGAGGTGTAGCTCATCAGTTGGTGTTTACACACACTCCACACCTACACCCCGTGTTCCATCCTCCCGAATCGCTCTGCGCACTCAGAGCCGACAGCATCTCGCTGCCACGGTCACGGCCAGGGCTGCGCGCCGGTGCTCTCCGCCGGTGCCTTGGAATGAATTCATTCCGAGCTGTGCATCCCCAGGCGGTGCTCAGCCCACCGGAGTCTCTTAAGGAAAAGATGCGCCTGAAATCTTAGGAGTGAATTGTCACCGAAGTCTTTTTATTTGCCCTGGGAGAGCCATCGCTCACTCGGGCAGCCTCCTGCAGTTCCAAATGCCACACTTCACTTCAGCAAGACACTCTGCATCACTGTCATAGACCAAACATCTCCAAATTCCGGCTAATTGATATTCTGTTGTATTTCACACCCCCTTAGGTGG
>NW_010109993.1:7671-19558 GCF_000699245.1 Pterocles gutturalis | reverse complement strand
TGAAGAGCCCAACTCTTCCACTGAGTACAAAAGGGAAGCCAGAGTGATGCCAAGCACTCTCTGGTCCCCAAGAATGGGCTACATAATTGTTGTGGGTTTTTGGTCATCGGGTGGGGGGGCAGTATCAGTGTGTATCACTCATTTGTATATTTGTATATAGTATTATTTTTAATATTATTGTAGTTTAGTTATTAAATTGTCCTTATCTCAACCCACGAGTCCTCTTTACAATTTAACCCTTTTATTCTCTCCCCTATCATTGGGTGGGGGCGGGGATTGTGTGAGCGGGTGTGTGTGGCTCCGGCCCCGGCCCAGGGGGAACGGCCCCGAGCCAAAGGCTAACCCCCCACAATAATCTACACACATTTTTTTCCCTTTCCTAAGGAAGGTGGAAGAAAGCCTGTAGGGGAAATGAGACACCTCGATGTAGCTCATCTCCGGCTGCGCGTCCGCCCCGGGAGTCCTGTCTGCTCAGCCAACTGACAAGAACAAGCCATTAGGGCCATCAGCACTGCAGAGGCACCGCGGCCCCTCCGCATCGCGCAGAATGCGGAGATCATACCGATTAACACTACACTGCCTTGCTCCTCATTCACTAACTGGTATGACAAGCAGCAGAAGCAAAAAAAGAAAAAAAGAAAAAACCAAAAACCCCAGGATAAAAAGCAGAAGAGATTGACTCGACTGAGATTTCATCTTGAATCTGTAGCCTTGCATCAAGTTCTGCATTTGCTGCGAAGATTATAACGGGCTTTTGGACAGGGGCAAACTTCAACTTTCACAAAAACGGGGCTACGTGCTTCTCCCTGCCCCGGACAGGGGGATTTCTGAAGGTTCCCTGCCTGGAGAACCAGACCCAGGAGAAGGCAGTGGCCATCCCGGACCCCCAGCCAGCCCTCGTGCTCCGGAGCCTTTCTTCCCTCCTTTGCTTTGCCACAGCTGCTGAGCTTCCCCTTCCAGCAGCCCCTGGTTCAGATTACTCACTTCTGCCTTCTTGGGAGGTTGCTATTATTATCTCTGTGTTTTGCAAACGTCTCACATGCCTTTAGCCCAGACCCAGGAAACAGCTGAACAAGGCAGCTGACGAGGGGGGTGCAAGGAAAATGCCATCACCAGGAGAACAGAGGCTTCCCATCCATTCCTGGCTGTGCTGGTGACCCCACGCATCACCCTGGGTGGGTCATCCCCCCCTCGGTGCTTGGCATGAACGGTGCTGAAAAAGAACACCAAACATTTCCAGCATCGCTCCTGCTGGGACAGCTCCAAACGTCCCCTCGGCGCAGGGCAGGAGGATGCTGCGAGCATCCCGGACCAGTCTTTCCCCCCAGCAAGCATTATGGTGGTCACAGGTCAGACCCATCCCTTTCTGTATGTCCACACCCCCCAAAAAATTGCACCCCAGCATGCAAACCCTCCTTTCAAGCCGTGAATTTAATATGCAGAGTGGCTTCTTTAAAATGTGCCCTAAAAAGCAGCTGCATGCTGCAGGAAAAGGGGGAGTTTTGTGTATCGAACAGTAATAGCAAGATATTATCAGCGCAGGGCTGTGATTGTGCCATATAAAAAAATAAAATACACACTGGTTAATCAAAGAACTACAGACACTTTTAAGTAATCCCAGCCCTGGCTTTGCATAACTCCATATACTGCCAGCAGCACTCCTGTCGACCACAAGAGACCATCATATACATCAAAAATTCTCCTTTAAATTTATTTTCTGTAAAGATTGGTCTTTTGAACTGCAGTGGTGGAAGCTTAAGGGTACAAAAATCTGCCTTTTTTGTCTCTCCCTCTCACGGAGGATGCTGATCTGTGGGGAAAGTGCTGCCACAAGCTTCTGTGCCTTGTCAAGATACCCGTCCTTTTTATGGATCACTTCTCTTATCAGCCACTTGATTAAGACATTAAAAGAAGGAAGGTGAAGGAAGGTTGTGCAGCAGGGAAGAGGCAGTGAGAGGCGTCCTCCTCCTTCAAGGCTACGTAACAACTGCCTGACTGCCTTCGAGGAGCCCGGCTCATTCGGGAGCCAAAGCAGCGCCTGGCTTGGGGACCCCCATGCTCCTGCCCAGAGGGTCCCCAAAAGCTGGCCAGAGCCAAGAGCTGTCAGGGCCACTTCCAGCCAGAGGGAGCGGTGGCCCGGGGGATGCTCCGGGACAGATCCCAGCTCTGCACATGGGATGGTGGTACCGTTGGGAATCTTCCAGCCCTGAGCATCACTGCAGTGCCTGGCGGGAGCAGCACCGCGACAGAGTTCACAGCTAGGACCATAAAGCGGCCCTGGTGCATCAGGATGCGGAAATGGGGGGGGGGGGTACAGTTTTATCGCCGAAAAATGTCAAAAATAGTTATGGCCTTAAGGCACCCGCGGCTGGCTGGAAGCCCCAGGGGCTGGAGGGCTTTGTGCTCAGATGTGGGAACTCTCAGAGATAAAAGTGGGACATCACTGCCTCAATGTCCCTGAAAGTCTGCTTTGTATGCAGTGCTCTTTACCTTGTCAAAGAACTTCATAAAAGTTAAATTAAATACTTACACTTCCCCTGCGAGACATCAAAGCCATACTTATTGCACCAGTGGGGAAACCAGAGACGGAGGCAGAGCCAAGACCAGAATTCAGAGGTGTGTTTAAGAACATGCACTAACACATACCCATTGTAAACATCTCGTACAGACGAGGCTTTAATGTGCTCTACAAAGCCGCAAGCACACTAAGCACCTGCTCAATCCCGGGGTGTGTTACCAAAGGCATCCTAAAAAAAAAATATGTTTCAACTTTTTTGTGCAGAACATGTTTAGTCCGGACAAAGAGATGAAGTGATTTTCTTTGACAGTAACTGGGAGGTAGAGGAAAGATTGCAGATGCATCAGGCCTCCCGCTGGCTCAGAGCCGCCCCAGCAGCAACGAGAAAAACAAGGCGGCCAGGAAAGCTGCACCGGGCTTACCCGGGGGGAAGTCCTTGCTGGAAAATCAACGTCCCGCACCAAGCTTTGTGGGGCAAGGCACAGCGCTGCGATTAGGCAATGCCCAGGACAACGAGCCCAGTCCAGGGAATAGAGCCTGAAACGCTCCCTTGGCTCCCAGCTCCCACTGGAAGATGCGGGAGGGGATAAATCAAAAAATCTAAAATCTCCCATCAAATTCCCAGTAGACGATCCAGACTCCCCAGTGTAACAAGTGCATTAAAAGGGGGTGGAAGAAATCACACCCTGCCAAATGTATTTACCACCTTTAATAATTGATGCTTGCATATGCAGCCCAGCTAGAGCACGGTCCCTCGGAAAGCACCAGCCTTCCCGCCCGCACCGATTCAGCTAATGTCTTCATAAAAGGTTCTCAGCCAGACCTCCCCCCCCCTCACCGACGGCACCAAGGAAAACTAATAGCTCCAGCTGGCACTCGTTGAAAAGTCACTTAATATTTCACAATGCTGGGGCTTTGTTTAATGGGACACATTGTTTTTCCCTAAGCAGTTGGAAAACCCCTTGACATCATATTAATAATGTCAAGTTTTATTGGCGCTCTGATTTGAAAGGATATTAAACTTTTCAGACTGTCTCGACTGAAGTAGGAAGCTGTTAAGATGCGGACAGTTTGGATAACTGGAAAAATAATAGGTCTTGTCAGCCATTTCTTCCAGGCTGCAGGGGAATGATGAGAAAATCAGGAACGGGGCAATGATGCTCTGCTAGCTAGACAGGAGACGTGATCGCCGAGTACGAGCACCGGCGGGGCACGGTGGATACCGCACCCAGCCTCCAGCCAGGGGAGCACAAGTCACTTCTGGAGCAGGGTAATGCAACCATAGCCATGCACCAAAGACAACACGGTTGTTTTCAAGCTCTACAACTGAAACAAAATGAGCCGAGGAGTTAGTTATGCACGGAGGAGCTCGACAAGCCCGGCCGTGCTGCAGTCCACCGAGCACCGGCATCTCCTTAGACACACACGTGCGCTGCTGCCAGAATGTCCTTCCCTACAGCTTATGGACATGCAGCTTCTGCAGGCTCGTTCCCCAAAGCACGGCTATGCTGGATTACCTTCCGGGAAGGAGCCACACGTGCAAACAACAGGTCAGCTAAATGCATGAACTAGAAACTCACTTTATTATTTTCATAGGACATGTTTCCAGCTTGCCTGCTGTCAAATGACTCTTCATTACCAGTTTATTCTGGACCACTGGCTGAAAGAAATCCAGTTTTGACAACCAAGTGCTGCTCAGTGCACCTGAAGGATGGCAAATTGCACCTTTTGTTTTGCATGACACGGAAGGGTGATACCGTGACTCGCTTTACCCAGGGGCTGGAGCAGCCCCTCCCCAGGTCCCGTCCGCAGCCTCGGGAGCTGATGGGATTTACTCTGCTCCATTAAGGCAGCAGCACATGGCTCGCTGTGGCTGGGGGCCGGTCAGCGCAGCCGCTCCCGATTCACCGAGTGGATGCACCCACCACCGCCTTGCTCCAAGTCCCAGCCCTCTGCTTGCAGGTAGGGGCTTGAAAAGGCAGCCTCTCATTGTGATTATTTCCCACAACCGTGCTGTAAATCTCATTTCAATGATGGTTTTCCACTTTACCAGGTGAATAGACCTATTCTTGCTGACAGAATAGCCAAGGAGGAAGCTCGAGCGCTGTTTGGGTAATTTACAGGACAAGCTTAGCTTCCCTCATGCAGATTCTGGCCTTTACTCTGTGTCAGATTTTATCAATTAGCAATTAACGGTATAACAGACATCTCAAAAAAAAAACCTGAACCTCTTTCCAATGGTGTCTATTTAAAAACCCTGAGCAGCTGGCTTGCTGGTGTGCTGGAGCTGCTGCCTTTCACACTGCAATGCCATCTCCCTGTTCCCCTGCATCCCTCCTCCCTACATCTCTTCTGGGTACCACAAGTCTCCATCCTCATCCAGGGGCTGCACAAACTGACACCGACGTCCCGCACAGACTCAGTGCAGTTGCTCACAGGGTGTTAAAGTGAGCTGGATGCAAGAGCCAGCGGTAAAGCCCCGGGGGACCCATGATGCGTGGCTCTAAACGTGTCAGGTAGCACTAGACAAGAGCAGAGGACCAGACTAGGTGGTATGAAACATTTTTCTGAAGCTCTATGGAAGTGGAAGTGTAACGATTGCTCCCGGGGAGTTTCAGGACTGATAAGACCAGCAACAACGTAAGGTCCCAGATTACCTATGGCATGCCATAGATCATGCATCATCCTGCTAATTGGAATGCACCGTGGACTGCGGCGTCTCCAGGTTTATATACAGGCACCGACACTATTGTTAGCAAATTTATACAGCCTCCTTCGCTGGCACTGTGCTGCTCCAGAAAATTAAACAAACAGGAGAGTTATAAATAAGCCACTCGCCCACTCACAAGGTTGATCCTGCTCCTCTGCTAGGCAGGAGACACTTGGGACTCCTCCAGCTCTTCCCAGGCAGGAGTGCAAGAACAGGACTATGCAGAGACGCCCCTTGGCTCGGTGGCATCCCCACGGGGCGCGGGGGCTCCAACAGGCAGCTGCATCCCTGAGCACACCAAACCCAGCCCCGGCTGCTCCGGGGGAGACGGAGGGTGCAGACCCCTGGCAGGACCGTACAGAAAACCCTACGGACCAGCTGAGAGGAGTCTTCTGATCCCATGCAGACAGTGATGGCATCAAAACCAAACCCGTTACCGGGGAAGTGCACTGTATCAGAGCGATACGAGAGAGAAGAGTTATTAAGAGTCTGAGGTTAAGAGAAATTACTGTTATTTGGTTTATTTAAAGCCTATTACATGATGTTTATCAGGGTAAAAGTTCGTCTCAGCCTGGAGAGCCAGTGCCGGAGGAGCAGCAGGGATTTTCCTAAGTGGCTCATGAGGTTCAAGGCCCAAAGTAAAGCTCTTCCAACAGCATTTTTAGAAAGTAGCTGGCACACAGGCTGCCAAGGTCAGGCCTTGCTCAAACAGCTCCATTTCGGACGTTAAACTCGGTGTCATTGGTCTGTTTGCAAAATCCTGACCTGTAGTTTCAAATGATTCATTCAGCCTAACCTCCACAGCTGCAATTACCGGCATGTTCAAACCGCCCCGTTTGCTCTATGAAACCAGCAGACAGACACCGTCAGTTACAGACCTGAGGTTTTACACCTGCTAATAACTGCAGGTACGAAGCCACGCACGCAAAGAGGGGAGGTATGGAAGCATCATCTGAAATTAAACCAAGCGCAAGTGAAAAGAATTTGGCAACTGCTCTTCTCAGCGCACAAAAACGTCATAGGGCCGAGGGCTGTTTGGCTTCAGAACTGACTAAAAATGCTTGACTTGCTGAATTTCCTCCTACACATGCAAGGGGGAGAAAAACACACCTCTAGGAAGTTCTTACCCAGGCTGGGCTTTTTTTTCCCCCCCCTCCTTTTCCATCTCAGGCTCCATTTCACTGTACACTTTATTGGCCTCCCTCCCTTCTCCACCTCCCCTTGTGATGCCGCTGCCCAGCAGCAGGCAGAGGAATGGAAGATGCCATCTCCAGTTTGTCTCCATGTGCAACACCATGACTACTGTCCCCCACCCAGGGTGGCCCGTCAGCCCCACCAGCACTCAGCACCCTCCAGCACCCCGGCCGGCTGTATACATGATGTGTCCCTGGGATGTCACCCTCGTGTCCGGGCAGCCCCCAGGACGCTCCGGCACAGCCTTTACATGGACCGAGGAGTGGCGCCGGTTTCAAGAGCCCCTGACCTTTAATAATCACTTCTGCTGTTATCTGAACACTTCCTAATTCATCCCCTTCTGTCCCTGAAAAATCTAAATCCTATTTAAGTTAATGCCCTTCATTTTCATTTATAAAGACAGATACAAAATAATTATTTCCTATCTCTGCTGTTTCCTTATCTTCTGTCCTAATAATTCCTCACTGTCTCTCTTTCATCATCTGTCTGCAGTACAAGAAACTTTTCTGTTAGTTAAAATATTCTGTGTGTTCATTTTCCTCCTCTTTCATATCTCTCGGCGCCTCTCCCCCCGCCTGCCCTCGCTCCCCCCCTCCCCCAGCCCTACCGGTGCTTTTCATGCTCACCCTTCACACTGATCTTCACATCTTGCTGCTGTTTGGATTTCAGCTTGCAATTTTATATGCAAATTCCAGCAGGCCACCTCTTCAGCCTGTGCCTTTGATATCCGAGTAGCCCTGCCTGCCTGAAGTGTTTTGCATAAGCATCGCCATGCTCCAAAGGACGGCTCCCTCCTCGCCCCGATGAAAGCGCAGAGGCACGCAGGAACAGATGTGTCTCCTGGTGACAATTTGATTAAAAGAAAATAAAGGCGGTTTGTGCGGGAGACCAGCCCTGCCAGAAGAAAGAGACCCAGTCCTTCGGCAGGCAAGGGCACGGGTTTTGCTAGAGTCCATAGGCAGGCAGGGCATCCTGGGGACTTCGCCAGGGACCAGGAGGTTCAGCTGCCCTCCAGAACCCACCAGCATCCCCAGAGCTCCCTTGGGGCCAGCCAAGCGACGTTGATAGCAATTCACAGCGACCAAGCAGCCTCTCTGCTATTCCACCCCCTCACCCAGGCACAGCCCATGCACAGAGCCTGTCATGGCTGTGAAGCCAGCATCCTCCCAGCGTCACTGTCCTTACAAACACTGGCCCTGGTGATGCCAAATCACTAATGCCAACAGCTCCAGTCATTTCAAGCCTCTAAACCAATGCAGCAATACTTCAGAGCTGGCTTTCAGTAGATATCTTACAAGCTGCCCTCCTGAAGATGTTTATCCAGGTTACCTTCCATCCCATGGTGACACAAATAAAAACTCGTTGGGCATGTGGACGTCTCCATACGTTTATTAAAGCTGTTTTCTCACCATCACCCCTGGTATAGCCTGTCTGCTCCTTTCTCTGCACAGCGAGTTACTCTCGCATTACCTTAAGAGCGTTTCTGTGTTTGCAATTAAAAGAAATGGGATGGGAAGCGTTCAAAACCCGACAGTGGAGCTCTGAGCATCTGACATTCCCTAAGCACTTATCCACAACATTTCCTGAGAATGGCTCAAGCCTCGCATAGGGAAGATTCCCTTCCCAGCACCATATATGCCCTTCCATCCAGCTTCCCCAGGATGTTCAAGTTGACTCAGAACCATTTAATCACGGGCCAAACTTTAGAGCCCTGGTAATTGCTCACAATAACCACGTAGCTCCAGCAAGAACAGAGCGAGCTCCCTCGTATGCTGTCTAGCACAGAGGAATCACTTCTGATAAATAATTTTGACTAGTGACTCATCAGCAGCCTATGCAGGCAGTATATATTTAAACCTGGGTAGCTTAAACAATTGCTAAAGATGTCAGTTTATCATACAGACAGTTTTTATTGAAAGAAGAAGGAAAAATATCATTTTTTAAATTAATGAGAGAAGACCTTATCTCAGCTGCTTTCACTTCACTGTATTTTGGAAAATATTCTTTTATTGTTCACAATTGCTTCTCTTTGTTGGGCCCACATGCCAACAGCCACATTTCAAAAGACTTTATAAACTGTAACCAACAAAACCTCAGCGCTGGGAGCTGCAAAAGCAACAAACACGGAAAGATTAATTCACTTGCCCAAAGTTATATTAAATCAAACCAAACTCGTGAGCAGAATCCAGGTCTCTGCTCCCCCGCTGTAAGCCAAAGCGGCTCATGTCCCACTGCCCCAGTTTTGCTGACCCCAGGCAATCCAGCTCCCATCGCGATGCTGGGAACACAGCGCTCACCAGGCTCTGCCCTGCTGCCTTGGGATGGTGGTCACCTCCCCGTTAGGAACAGAGCCTTTCCCTGCAGGTTTGCCCAGCAGTTGGATTATTTCTTTAACCCAGTGAAGGGTGGGAAGTCTGCTCCAGTTGGGATGGCATGGTAGCAGGGATGGCTCCTGCATCCCGCCGGCAGTACCGCTCTCCCACTGCTTTCCCCACTGCCAGAGGCCAGGGGGAGCATTCGGAGCAAAGCCTGGAGGTCCTGGCCACTCTGAAATAAAGGCAGATTTTACAAGATGAGACTCAGGCTTTGGGATGGCAAGTGGTAAAAGGAAGCAATAAAAATGGATGATCCACAAGAGGCAGAGCGGGACTTCCCCACCTTCTCATAAGACATGAGAACCGGGGCTTTCAATAAAATCAGACAGGAAGAAAGTCCAAGCTGATAAAAAGAAATACTTCTCCAGAGCGGTAATTAAGTTGAAGTTATTGCCAGAGGAAATAAGGACAAAAGCCTGGCAGGAGCGCAGACAGCCCTGCGTGCTCGCACAGCTACCAGCAGCACCCAGGCTCCTTGGAACGCACGGTGAAACATTTCCAAGACGTGTTTTAAACCTCGACTTTCATGCTGAAGAGCACCTTGGACTATTAAGGGACTAGGATGAAGCCTCATGCACGGGGCAGATAATTACACATCCATCAGCTCAGCCTCAAGTTTCACAACCAAAGTGCAGCAGCGACCACAAAAGCAGCACAAACCCCGCTGGAAACCGCGCGCGCGATGCTCCCGCACCCCGGGGACGTGGCCCAGGCAGGCTTCCAGGAGGGGGAAGGAGAAAGGAGGCAGCTTCCCCTGCCCTCCCCAGCCCAAAAGCAGCCAAATCAAGCCCCGATAGACTGATGTGAGCTGGCTGCTGATGAAATCCCTGCAGCCGCGTCTGAGAGGACTCTTCAGCCAAGTCCCTGCTGTGCTCTTTTCAGGAGGGGTCCTTTTTAACTCCATGCTGTTCCCAGACCATGGCGCTGATTTAAATGTTAACACGCTCTCCAGGATCCAGCACCTCCTGAAATGATGCCACAGCAGCCAGGAGCCCTGCTGCAAGAGGAGCGGGCAGTGGTGGTCCCCAGCTGCCCTCCCCTGCCCAGCATCCCAGGGCAGGCAGAGCATCCCTGCAGAAGCACTGGCTTTGAAAAACACACAGAGTTGCCAATTTGCAGTAAACACCTGTGATATTTGCTAAATACATACTACAAAGTGCAACACCGATGGAAAACAAAGGTGGCTAGGGGAAAAAGCCACTCCGGAAACATGGCCAGGAAAAACGTTTGGGGAATAGACTCGGAGATTTGAGAAAGCTTAAGCCTGGGACACAAATCCCTCTTCTTTGTCCGTTACAATAGGGGATAAAGCCTGATGTAGTTTGCCCGGCTGTGATGGAGGGATCTCAGTGCTTATGTCCAGCTGAACAGATACGATCTCGTTGCTGATTCCCTGGGGTTCGCATCCTTGACAGCAATCGCACAGCAGCAGCAGCTTGCCACGTACTTTCTGTGGCAGCAAAGGGGCACGGAAAAGCCCCAGTACAAACATCAGCAAGACATTGCCTGTAGGAGCAAGACCGTAAACTACGCTTTCACAAAAGAGAGGATACAAAAGAGCAAATCCCTGAGGCAGACCCAGCAAGAGGAAGACAGGGGCTGCCCTTCCTCCATGGGGCTGGGAACAAGCCCGCTCCACCGGGCTGTTTGGAGATGAACACAGCAAGGCATGGAGGGCCCGGGCTCTGACGGTGGGAATTTCCCTGCAGAGACCCTGCTGTGGGAAAAGCATCCCCCACCTGCCTCCCATGGCCGCGCTGCTGCCCCAGGGATTCCCCCACGGACACGCAGCAAGGCAGCAGCTCCAACCCTGCCTGCGCAACAGCTGGCTTTTGGGGTGGGGAGGGAAATAACACGGGATGTCGCTATCGGGAGCTCTGCAGCCTCCTCTCAGCACAAGATTTCCCCATCTCTTCCCTGCTGGTGCCTGCAGCAGCACAGAAAGAGGCTCCCTGTAATCCATCAGAGGTGCTGCTGCCCGCTCGTGCTCCGCAGGAGCTCTGCCTCTCCACTAAATCCCTCAAGCCATCTCCAAATCACCTACTTTCCATCTCCACCACCTCCCTCTTTCCAGCGACCTTCCCCCTCACACACAGTCTCTGCAGGCTTCCAGATAACTCCCTCACATCCTTATCTGCAAGAGTATTTCAGCTCCTGTCCTGGCATTGTGCTCAAGCAGTAGCAAAGACAAGTGAGGAAAGCATCAGGAGGGGATGGAGAGGACGACAGCTTCCCAGCCGCTCACCCGAAACCTCACCAGCACCTTTGGCTTCGCACAGAGAGCAACGTGCATCACATCCAACAGTCTCAGCCAGCAACAGTCTAACCCAGTAATGCATCCCAGCTGTGGGACCCTCCGGGGTCTGTATGGGGTCAGTGGAGCAGGGAGGGACCCCAAAACACCCCATGGTCCCCAGGTAACACGGCCACTTGTGTTCACGCCATTCAGGTGTCCGCGACGCCCTGAAGGCTGCCAGCAGCTCATCTATTAACTTGAAAGATGTGAGATTTCTGAAGAACACGGAATTCCCAGGTCTCCTATAGCCCTGCTTTGCTTTTTAATAATCCAGAGCTTCCCCCAGAAGGCTCCCAATGTAAACAGGCACCATCAAGGAGACAGATGTTGATGCTGCCGCGCTAACGAGGAACGCCGGTATCGCACGGAGCGGCGGGGGCAGAGGTGAGGACTTATTGCTCCGCGGAGAGGAGGTGGCGGGGCTGCGAAGGCACGGGTTTGGCAGCGAGGTTACTCGGAGGTTGCACACAGCCTCTGCTCCGTGCTTCAGCCCTGCCTCTCGCTGCGGCTAATGAATGTTACAGGAGGAGAGGGAGGAGGCAGAGGCTGCAGGGAACTGGAGCAGAAATGCAGGGCTGCCATCTCAGATATCGTCTGCCTCTCTCCAGACAGGCTCACACTGAAACGAAGGCAGCACCGGGGGCTCGGCTGGAGTAGAGGGCGAAGGAGGAACGAGGCAGAGCGGGCATCGGGAAGGGACACATCCCACACCCAATGTGCACCCATATCCCACCACGTGCAGAGGAATCTGGCAAAGAGTCACCCTTGTAACTGGAAAATAGAGGATGATCCTG